>NC_056729.1:1998436335-1998571335 GCF_019279795.1 Protopterus annectens | reverse complement strand
CCCAGGACCCTCTCCTCCAAAAAAAGTAAGCTGATCTGGTGGTCCCCTGCCATAAAGAATCTGTACAACAGAAGGACGGAACTGATATGGAATGAGGTGAAGTCCCAAGACAGGAAATAAACCCTTATAGCCTCAATGAATAGTTGAGATCCCTCATCAAATACTACAAAGTTAGCTGTGAGAACAGACTTGGAGCACATAATAAGGACAACCACAAGGCCTCATACAGTTATGTAAAGAATTTCCATGGCAATTCCAAGAATTGTTCTAAGCTACTAGACACTGGTACCTCCCAGACTGAGTCAACAAATAATACCAATATACTGCCTGACATCTTGAGTGCAAACAGTACCCCTCACCCTCCCCCAAGGGCCAATCACAATATCAGTACACCACCAGGCACCCAGTATTACTGCAGCACAGGTTACAACACCACTGCCCAAGCAAAGAATACAGCCACTATGGGACCTGATAATACCCCTGGCTGTGTTCTACATGAACTATAGAGTGACCTGTCACCTTACATGTGTGCCCTGTTCAAGCACAGCCTCACCTCAGGCATTGTCCCTACTGAATTGTGCACTACTACAGTCACCCCTCCTGACAAACAAGGTGTAACTACAGACCTTGGGAAATACCGCCCCAACTGCCTAACAAGTCTGTTATGCAAAGCTATGAAATGCATCATCATGCACCTAATAAACAGTGATATGGGAATTTGCAGACTCAAGATCCCACACAGTTTACCTTTGTGAATAGTAGGTCATACCTGCTCATTAAACCTGGTTAAACTCTTGTCGTCAGTCACCTGAGCTGTGGATGAAGGCAAGGTGACACATACAGCCTACATTGATCTGGCCAAAGCCTTTAATAACATTCCCCATTCACTAAGCTCAGCATCAACCCCTCTATCACTAGGTGGGAACAGAGGCACAAACACAGGGGTAGATTGGACATACTGCTGTCATACATTGAGACAGTTGCAGATGTCACTGGGTTTGTTGTAGCATCCTTTATGAGGAATATGATGTCTGTAATACCAATAGATGTGAGTATTTACTGACTGCATTCCCCAGAGTCCACAACTGATTTACCAAGGACACTAACTGCCTGGTGAACACACCAAACATGACAGGCAGACATGTGGCCAGTCTGTGGACAGGGTGCCAGTGGGGAGGTATATCAGAGACATATCATTGTGAGTCGCAATGTCACACACTAAATGCATGTCCACACAAACCATGTCAATCTATCAATTCACCATGTGTATAACAGCAATGATGACATAGAATCTGTTCACAAATCTGGGGATATGTCCCCCATGTTGGTTGCCTATCTCCACATGTCCTGTCCTTTGACGTATTACCACACACTGTATGTGAATCTGTAGGTTACCACCTCTGTAATGTCCCTCAGACAGGCAAGGAAATGGGGCAAGGCCCACATTAAGTAATGTCCCATATGTCAGAACTAGCAGTAGTGTCCAGGCCCACAGCACAATACGATGTAGACACCTACATAGTGGTATGGCCGTAGCAATACCTGACATCTGCACATCTGTACAGAGGGCAGACAGACAGTAGATAGTCAACAGGTTATGCATTAGGATGAATGTTTTGAAAGATACATGTCTTAAACTGAAAGGTATGACATTACTACATGACAGCAGTCCTCAATGACATGTCCAAAGAACATAGTAGTCTACAGTTAATATCAACATATCAGATCAATATCCAATAGGAGATACATATAAACATACAGCTCAAACACCTAGAACAAGATACTCAGTTCTCAGAGTCCAGCTTTGCATGCAGGGGTGTATGATTCCAGTACTACAATCTACTCTTAATTGAAAAAGCACTGGTAAAAGTACTAACGTAATGATACCATATGTGTTAAACTATTTCTGTCAACTAATGCACTATAACTGGTGTAACATGCAAGTGTGACTGCATATAACCTGGGATACTACTCATGTATAAAACAAATCCAAAGAGAAAAGATCGTGGTACTACCCATGTTTATCCAGGTGTCCTAAGCAGTATACTCACACCTCTTGCTACTGTAATGACAGCACATGGAAGCATATTATGTACAGGGAATTAAGTACACCTATTAAAGATGTCATTACAATGCTATTTTATTAGACTGGAATGTGATCGCTGGTAACCAAGGCTAAGCTATGCTTAGCAGGTGTAACCATTGCTTAAATCTAAATGCTAATCAGATTTACACACTGGTAAGTGAAGCCTACACGGTGTAAGCACCTTCTCATTTAACCATACATTAGCACCGCTTACCGTAAGGCAAACCTGTGCAAACCCACTTAAAGCTGCTCAAAACTGCCTTAACCACTCTGTATCCAACAGTCCTTGTTCTGTATAGCAACAAAATAAACTGCCCTTACAAGTCTTGAATCCAGGACCCCCCACATCACAGCCTATGCAATTTACCAGTAAGCCACCACAGCTGTATTGTTTAAGGATGTTCACCTCAGCATACCCATCTTTACAGCCAGTTTACAATAGGAAAGAGACAAGTGTGCAATTAGGAAGGATTGGTATATATATATATATATATATATATATATATATATATATATATATATATATATATATATCAATAGAAACATACATATAGAGATAGAGTGAGATATGTAGGGAGATCCATATATGTGTACAATATATAGATATATTACCAATAAATACTGAGGCTACAACTCATACCACACATTTCGGCCACAGAACATGGACCAAAACACAAAAGGAGATAGTGTATCCATATTCATCAAGGATACCTACACTTCCAGGTTAGTGGCCCAGCATGATACCGCTGAGGTCATCCATGTGAAACTAACATCAGGCAAATCTGAAATGCAAATTGTGGTCTGCTACAGATCACCCTCCATGACCCAGGACCACCACTCCACCTTTCTGGAGACACTGGAAAACATGAAGGTCTTACGGAACAGCCTGATATTGGGCGATTTCAATTACCCTACCATTAACTGGGAAAACTACTTGAGTACAAACTCCCAGGCCCAGCGCTTCCTGGAATTCATCAACTCAAATGCCCAGGATCAGCTGATAAACTCCCCTACCAGAGATGAAAACATATTGGACCTGGTCATCACCAACATGAGAGGCAGGTGTTCCACACCGGAGGTCAACCCGTCACTGGTTAGATCAGACCATAAACTAATCACTCTGGATGTTCACAACCCACCACGACCCCCCAACTAAGGAAACCACAGTAAAAAAACTTTTCTAAAGCAAACTTCACCTTACTTAAGAAAGAGGCGGTAAGTTTCACAGCCCCCATGCTAAAGGATAATGCTGCCCAAGATGCAGAAACCTTTACAAATGCACTCTATGAGCACCTGCGAAGATGCATGGATCATACCATCCCTAGCAAAACCAAGACTCACTCCTCTAAGAGAAGGAAACCAGTCTGGTGGACCCCTGCCATAAACAGGCTATACAATAGAAGGAGGAAACTAGCTCAGAAAAAAAGCAAATCCCAAGAAGGAAAGACATTCCTGATCAGTATCAGTAAGAAACTAAGGTCCCTCATAAAATCATCCAAGGCTAACTTTGAAAGAAAAATAGCTAAGGATTCAAAAGATAACCACAAAGCCTTTTTTAGCTATGTTAAGAATCTAAGTGGCAACTCACAGATATGCACTGAACTAGTGCAAAATAGCACAAAATATACTGAACCTAATGATATTGCCAATATCCTGGCAGATAGATTCAGTGCAAACTTCACCCAGCTCTCACCCCCAAAAGGGCCCACAACAATACCAGAAATGTGTAGTGTCCCAGAAATCACAGATGCACAGGTAAAAACAGCCCTTTCAATAGCCAAAACACAGCATCAATGGAGCCAGATGGTATCCCAGGCTGCATCTTGCACGAGCTACAGAACGAACTAACCCCCCACCTAAACACGCTGTTCAACCTCAGCCTCTCCACAGGCTACATGCCCATAGAATGGTGCACAGCAACGGTTATTCCACTCCACAAAGGAGGGGCAACAACTGACCCTGGCAACTATTGCCCCATAAGCTTGACTAGCCTGGTCTGCATGGCTATGGAGCACATCATCATGGAACTCATTAACAAAGACATTGGGAACCTCCAAACACTTGACCCGACCCAGTTCAGCTTTGTTAAGGGCAACTATAGAACTGACATATTTCTTATCAGTAATACATCTGACATGTTCTAACAGCCTAGTTTTAAAACATGTTTACTGCCCCCCACATAAAATATGTTACAAGGCCATCTAAGAGCATTCTCTATACACCTACCTCTTGAATGTACAGACTTCAACATGTTTCTCAGCCATTCCCCTCAGCAGGAATTACAGCACTAAATAATGATAGACCAGTATACCTATCTACCTATTACTGTATGACATCTGGACAAAGCCTGACATAATTGGTGGACAGAACCCCAAATACATGGCCATACATGAAATATTGCTGTTATACACTGAGACTGTTGCTGATGTTACAGGGTTTGTTGTAACATATATTTTCTGAGGGATATAAAGTCAGAAAAACAAATGGAGGTTACCATCTACATAATACAATCACCAGAATATGCTACTGATTTGCCAAGGACAACACCTGTATGGGGAACAGCCCATACATAACAGGCTAACATGTGGCCATTATGTGGATGGTCCTACAGTTGAGAGCTATGCAGAAACAGAACTTTGTCAGACTGAAACCAATGCAGAAGTAGCATGTGCAGACAAACCCTGTTAAATTGGCAGTATTCCAAACATATAACAGCAATACTCACATTCTGCTCCTAAGTCTTGAACCTTCACCGCCATTTAGTTGGCTTGTCTCCACTAGTCTTGTTGTAAAAGGTAGTAGCTCACACAACTCCAGGATGTCTTCCTCACAAGTAAGGGAAAGGGCCAATGCCCACATGGAGTACTCATTTGTTGCCATGACATTGGCTATTGGAAGAGCTACACAGCTGCTCTGCATGCAATTAGCAAGTGGATAACCCCAATAGGTGCACAGGCCATCACCTACAAAAGCCATGCTGCCACCTGTTCAGACCAGCTCTATCGTTGTAGTGCACAGAAAGAGAAAAAGAGAAATAACAAATGAAACAAAGTGGAAAAGAGAAGAAAGAAAAAAGGTAAGTGTAACATGTAAGCAAGTAATTGAATGTAGTACTTGGTCTGTAATAATAGGAAATATGGTTTGGAGGAATATATATCCCAACAAGACATGCTGTACTAACGTCCTGCTAAACAGCTGCTATGGCCATAGCATCCGGCCCTCTCTGCAGTGGGAGATATCACAGACATGCCTCTCAACTGTACAAATCCTCACAGAATTTCCACATTTTACCATCATGTACTTTGGTCTGTTCCACCTGAAATCTGTACTTTTCTGGCAAATAGCTGAGGATTGACATCATCAGGTAATGACAAACACTTGAGTTTAAGACTCCACATCCTTAAGAATATTCATTGTAATGCTAAAGGTATCATTCTACGAACTTCCTATGTTTGTAACAGGTATATTTAAAGTCTGTCCCTATTAATCCCTCCATCATTCTATGCATTGTCCAGATGTGATGCTCTGAGAGGTTGTGAGATGGGATCACAGCTCAGGATCCTGACTCACCTGGGAAAGGCCAGCTCATACATGGCAACCACAGGGGTGTCTATCAAACAGTTGTGACTGTGCCACTGCTAGACAAGTTAACGGGATGTTTTTCATGCCCATGTTACCTGTGATTAGGAGTATGACACATGTTTGCCTTGTAAAGCTAAGACACCTATAAAGGGCATGTGCATAGTAGAGTACTGTTGCAGACATGTGTGTTGAACTGCATGTGATATGTTGAATTAATAACATTCAACTGTACAGTGTTCTGTTGGACAATAAGCACATTTGTGACTGATATCTGTGGTCACATACACATATACCTGTGTTACGTCAGCCAAGTCATTGGCAGGTCTGTGACAATCGCATTGTTACATAATAGCCTACATATGACTCTTGGACATCTTCCAGGTTATCACAGTGATGTCAAACCCTACTGTGACATCAATGCACTAATGTATAGTGCAGCTATATTAATACAGTATCAATAATGATGTCCCTTTTGACACCCATTTATGTGTGTCATTATACAGAAGTACTGCTGTAACAAGCTGAGAAGTATGATTGAGCAGCAAGAGTGTAAATACAGTGTGCCATATTAACATTCAACAGAAATGTACACCAGGTATCCCCTGAGCACTTGTAAGTATGTATATGTTCAGCTGAAAGGCACAAAACTAATCACATGGGTTTCAAGCAGTCACGTAGATAGGTTGTACATGTTGCACATGTGTGTAATATCAGTGTCATTGCATACAACAACATATACGTGTACAGCTACTGGTAGTTGCATTGCCCTGACACTGATGTAGGTACTGGAGTAGGCATGATTATCAAGAATTAATCAGAGAAGTGTCCACCTGTGTTATGAGCCTCTGTCCATGCCTACCACTACCAGCTATATCAACAACTATATACAGTGGATATCACAAGTGTGCACACCCTTGTTGGAATGCCAGGTTTGTGTGCTGTATGACAATCAGACCACAGAAGATCATTTCATAATGTTTCTTATCTTGAAGGTGATCCCTAACCTGTCCAGTTCCATTGAAATACAATCAAAGGTGTTTCTAGGAAGGTGAGCAACTATTGCCAAGTGAAGATGTGCCATGATGTTAGAGTCCAGACCAAGACAGTTGAATGCTATAACCATCTCAAGAACTGCATACAAAAGTTTGTGTGTGCACACTCATTCAACTGACTTATTGTACTGAGTATTATTTCCATATGTTTTCACAGAGCAGATTGTTATGTTTCAATTGAAATGTACAGGCTATAGGTCATACTACAGGTGGGAATTGTTATGAAATGAGTTATTGCGGTGTCATGTTCCAATTTCACAAATACTAGGCAGTGTATCAGGGGTGTGTACCCTTTATCTCTACTGTAGCAATATGGACACAGCAGTACCTGACCTTTATATCCAGCCTCCACCAAGGTAGAGTAATACCCTTTGGTGGACAGCAGCAACACACAAACCACATAATACGCTGCTACATTGGCTGTACAGGGAAACATATGTGCAGGCAACAACTCTGAAGCAAGTTCACCTATATCTGAGCAACCAGGTAAGTTCACAGGTAATTTCCTGTAAGGCTGACTATGACTATGAATTGGACATATCCACACCACCAAAGACAATTGCAACCATTTCTTCACATATGTTGTAAGTCTCAGATGAAATGCCACAATTCACCCTGTAATGGGGATAAATAACACCTCATACACACATGGCGTGGATATAGGCAACCTGCATCACACAAATTAGGTGGGAACATCAACACCCTGTACACCCCAGTTGTACATGGAGTATGCACATCAACCACACTCCTCCCCTCAGCAATGGTGAGCATGTACATATTGCCTACTGATGGCAACAACAGCATATCTCCATGGGGCATAATATCAGAGTCTGCCTACTATATGAACTCAGGCATATGCTCAGACCTCTATCACACACCACAGTCAAAACACAGACCTGCCACCATGCACACACCATCCACATGGAAGATGACCACTGTCAACCCTCTACACAGAAATGAATGGAGGATAGAGGATTATGCAATCAAGTGGTCCAATATTGGGGGGAATAGGATAGCTCAGGGACAGGGATATATATGCTATAGCCATGATAGCTTGGAGGGTGCCGGTGTAGTCTGGATTATCTGAAAGCAATATCCACTGTTGATGTGCATTTTGACAACCGGTCCTATGACCTTTTCCTGTTTATATCTTCCAGGCAACATGCAGAGAGCTCACCTACCAGCATTCTCTGTTTGGGAAACAGACATCATCACCCAATATGTGATTGGACATTATGCCTTGTCATGTGGACAGACAGCAGAAGATGTGCGGGAGAGGACTGCCCTGTGGAACAGTGTGGTCCATAGAGCAAATGATGCTGGCCTGCACAGCAGAGCTTATGTGCATGTGCAGCATCGGGCCACTGACCTCAAATGCTATGCCCATCAATGGGCTGCTGCTGTATTGAGGGACCAGCTAGCCACAGGTGGGGGCCCAGCCATCCAGCACTCACAGACACCCACTGAGGAGCTCCTCAACATACTTGGGCCACACGCTGAATGTACAACCCATGTCACTGAGAGAAGCATTGTGGAGATGGGTTGCACACCCACACTAGATGAGGAGCATGCAGGTAAGGGCTCAATGGGGATTAGTACACTAATGTATCAGACATACATGTATCTGTATTGTATCTACATCCATGTGTCAGGTCCGATTGCAGTTGTGGATGGGGTTTTCTAATGCACAGAGGTGCACATCTATGGTGAGGACAGGACTTTGTGTATTATTGTGGTTAGTACTGTAGATGTGCAGACATAGGTTCATAGGTTCATAGGTTCATACTAGGCTATCTGCCCTGGGGCAATTATAAGCCTAGCCCGATTCTGTATGGCTTACGCCACCCCTTGATTTGAGTATACTGTGCCCTTTTTAAGGTTTAGTTTACTGTGCCTCTGTCTAATAGTGATACGGGAGTAATCCCTGGGACAAACCTACGATCCCCCATCCACCTATTGAGATTCTTTTTGAAAAGATTCAGTGAGGTGCTCTGCCTCACATGAACTGGAATTCTATTCCAGAGCGAAGGGAGCCTCTGGGTTATGAACCTGTCCCTCCAGCAAGTTCTATTTATTTCTGTGCTGAGGTTCAAGTCCCTCGAGCGTGTGGCTCTAAGGGATTTAGATTTACTGAGGTAGAGCATGTCCATTAATTCTGGATTTGACATAGCTTTGTATGTCAGGCATAGATCGCCTCGAAGTAGGCGGTATGCAACTGAGTAGAGCTGGAGTTTTTTTAACCGAGCAGCATATGGCATCTGTTTGAGACCCTTGATCCTCTTGGTGAGATACTTTTGGGGTCTCTCTAATTGCTGCATGCTGCATCCATCCTATAACAAGGCCACATGTGCGTCTGCTGACAATAACTCCCTCTCACAGCTACCTACAACCCTCTGGTCTGCATATGGGACAGCAGCCTGAAGCTGGTGAGTATTACATTGTTCTGTTGTTGCCTGGCAATACCCCAAGCATGTGATGCACATGCAATTTACCATGCACACAACCATCAGTAATAGCTATATTGCTTTATGTAATAGCTATATTGCTTGTTGTGTATGTTCACTTGTGCTGGGATTAACTGTATTGCATCACAGTGGTCATTACTTGGGCCTATCTCACATGAATTCAACATGCCTGTAGCATACCTCACAACTTTTCAGTATCAAGACATCTGGACAGAGACTAGCAAATTGTGCTGGACAAATGGCCTTAGGTAAGGTTATGCATGACACTTTACTGCTATACAGTGGATATAAACTGTGTACACACCCCTTTTAAGATGCAAGGTATTCCTGTTACATACTAATTAGGACCACAATATGACAGTCCACATCTCTTCCAGCCTTTAATGTGACCCATAACAGGTACAGTTCACTTGTAAAACCAAGCATCTGTACTCATGCATTGCACCTACAAGGCAGGCCACCTGTGAGGGCAGCAGGCATCCTATCTACATGATGTTTCAGTGAGATATGATACCTCATGATGCCATATGTGTCAGTACACTCACTGTGGCCTATTTGGCTATAATATCACATACATGGGCATTGTTAAGGCACACAAACCACTTCCTACTACGTATAGGTTTCAAACATATGGATATTCCAGACACATCTGTACAGAGGACTGTTCAATGGTTTAACATTCTGCATGTGAGACAGATGCTGTCACCACACTATATAACATAATGGCAGTGGGAGAAGGTCACCAGCTGTGCATGGTATAGACATCAAAATGGTATAAGCCGCACATGATATGATCCTCACACACAGTTGCCAGCATTAGGATTAAAACTTCTGCCTATCTAGATATTCCTACTACAGCACTACATGGCTAACAGATGTGCCACAGAGCTTATACATTTCTACCTCTTCTAAAGGTACTTCTAAAGTGGATGCCATCAACAGGTCTACTAACTTGGAGTGAAGGGAAGTGTAAAGGGTTGTACACAGTTCAAAAATCATAACAGCCAGACAGTACATGGTTCACACACACACTTACCAATGTTGGGGTTAGAGCTCCTGCCTCTCTAAGTATTCCTACTATTATGTTATACAGTTATCAGATGCACCACAGAGATAACACAATTCTTCTTCTTCCAAAGTTACTTCTAAAGTAGATGACATCAACAGGTCTACTAAATTGAAGTGAAGGGAAGTGTAAAGGGTAGTACACAGGTGAAAAATGGTAGGAGCCTGACAGTATATGATTCACACATACATACACATATCAGTATTGGGATGAGAATGCCTGTCTATCTAGGAATTCCTACTATAGTGGTACGCAGTTATCAGACACACCACAGAGCTTATACATTTCCATCTCTTCCAAGGATGCTTCTAAGGTGGATGACATCAACAGGTATACTAAATTGGAGTGAAGGGAAGTGTAAAGGGTAGTACACTGGTCAAAATGGTATGAGCCAGATATTACATGATTCACACACACACACCTGCCAGTATTGGGATTAGAACTCCTGCCTACTTAAGTATGTGTACCACAGTGTTACTCAGTTACTGCATGTGCTACAAAGCTTACTGGACTTTTACATGGTCAAAGCTGCTGATAACTGCACAGCTGTGGTAAAGTATTACAGGTAGACATTCTGCCTTCTGTTCCACCCATACATCATGCTAGTTCTTTCTGTCTTGCACTTCAACTAGCATTATGGCTTGGCACTTCACCAGGTTATTGTATCATGAAGTGTGACACACCTGTGAGCTGTCAGCAGTACTTGTTCATCACAGATGTTGCCCCAGTACTTACTAGTTATGTCCACCCCTTCTGGAATGTTTGAAGGGTGGTTATCTGTGCTTTCACCCATTGACCTGGTGCACATGTCCATTCTGGGGCACTGTTGCAACTGTCGAGTGTACACAGACAACTCTCCCCTCTAAACTCCAAATACTCAGACCTGTGATGGATACCCATCTATCACCCAATGTGGACATATGCACTCTCCAGCAAAGACTGGACTAGCAGGTCAAGAGGATAAGATCAACACCTGCACCACACCATGTGGTACACATAGCTCACCATGACACCCACTATGACAGCCATGACATACAGTGAAAAGCCACACACTCACCTTCCCAGAGGAACTCAATAGACATCTACCCAAACACCACAGACCAACAAGACAGACACCCACTCAGACAATGTGACATGGCACATGCTAAGGGACACATATGTAACCTACACAGTGTGCCCCCAACCTAAGCCTCTAAGGTTAACCACCTTGCACAATACAGTGATCATGGGTAACTCAATACTGAGGCACACACATCCCACTCACTAGGTTGAATATGGAGCAGGTAACAGCCAAATATCAATCACATGCCAGCATCTAACACATGACACAGCCAGTCATGTCACTCCACCACATCTACAAGTATCACTCTGTATCCATGTGGTGTGAATGAATTGGGACATACCTCCCTTGACTACATTGCAGGGTTCATGGTTGAACTCTCTGATTATGTGGTTCAGGCATTTGTGACAGTAGCCCTGGGCAGTGTACCACTGTTACCCAGAATGATGCTGCAGTACTATCAACAGATGGATGACTGCAACATTGGCGTACATGTTATTTGTCATTCTCAGGGATCCAGGACCTCCCTGATTGGGATGGTATGATTTACAGGACCCAATGACTTGCCATGATGTCCTACATCTGTCACCACTGGGTTGCCAGGTACTGGCTACATGTCCTGCCACCCCTATGGTGCCTTATTAAGCAGTGTTCCCAATGTTTTTACCACCATAACAGCTACACATGTATGCAATCTGAGGGTCATGCTGCTCAACACTGGACATCTGTCAGGATGCAGTCACTCATAGCAGTTGGAGTGGAGGACACATGTCTGCTGTAATGGAGAGGTGGTTCACAGCAGCAGACAGCAGACCTGCAGCATCAGGCTATGATGCATTCCACAACTGTCATCCCCCAAACATGGACCACACCACACCTCCACAGGTGGTGTTATTTCCAAATTCATTATGGATAGGAACACCTCCAGACTAGTATCCCATCATAATGCAATGGAGATACTTCCAATGCAACTACCTTGGGGTAATAGTGCTATCCAGACCATAGCCTGCCATGGGTCCACATCTATGTCCCTAGACTGTCAATCCACATTCTTCAACACCCTGCCATCTCTGATGGTCCAATGCTACACTGACATAGTATGAGTCTTCAACTACACCTCCATCACCTGGGGAATGTAGCCAATCGCCAGTACAGTGGCCCAGCACTTCTGGGATTCATCATTTATGTTGCCCTAGAACAGCTCATACTGACCCCTGTTAGAGGATGCAACAACTCTGACCTGTGTTGACCATTTAAATATGGGACCGTTGCTCATCCCAGATGTCAATCCCTGCATGGTGAGATTCACACAGGCTGTAATCAGCATGTAACTCAACATGTCAGCCACACCCCCCACAAAGATAACCATCTGGCAAAACCTCTCCAAAGCTGAATTTGCAGCCATGAAAACAGGGGTGGATGTCTTCACTGCACTCATGGCAATGGGATGTAGCTGCATGACTGTGGAATCATACACATAGGCACTGTACAAACAGGTACATGAATGCATGGTACTAACCAGAGCCAACAGAAACAAGACACTGTCCTCCAAACACTGGGAGACAATGTGATGGTCCCCTGCCATTACTAAAGTGTACATCAGAAGGAGGATACTGTTGCAGGAAAAGGTGGTGTCCCATAACTGTTAAACTCCCTTATTAGCCTCAAACACAACTTGGGATCCCTCATGGAGTCCCCAACAGGCATCTATGGCAGCTGAAATGTAGCAGACACTGATGACAGTCGCAACAGCCTTGATAGTTACATCAACAACTTCCACAGCATTATACACAAGTGCTGTGAGTTACTGCACAAAGCTAATACCTATCCTGAGACAACAGATATTGGCCACAGTCTTGGCAACACATTCAATGTCAGCTTTATCCCTCTCTCCTGCCAGACGTGAAGTGCTGACTGAATGTGTTCTCACATGCTGTATCCCATTTATGTTCTAGGTGTCTGTGTGTTACCAGGATGTGGCCCTGCAACAAGGCCACAGGGCATGACAATGTGGTGACACATCCACCATGTCATAGGCAGGGTACAGTATGTGCATGGTAATTCCTTGTCTGTGACACAGTGATTGCATATGCCTCATAAATTACATGTTGTAGAATGGAGAATGGCATATGTTCTGGTTTGGACACACCTCAGATTGCTAATAACCACAGCCACAGGGGATATTCATCGACCAAACATGGTGGGATTACTATTAACACACACACACACACACACACACACACACACACACACACACACACACACACACACACACACACACACACACTCACACACACATTTTTCCCAGTACTGAGATCCATAGGTTCATTGCTTCATAGGTGTGTAGTGGGTGAATGGGCCTGAAGACTGGTCTACAAGTCTAGCTCAAGGGAATACCTTGGCATCAGGCCACATGACAATACTCCCCAGTGTGGCTCAGAAGTATAGTCACTGGAGTGGTCCCCAGGAGTGGGTATTGTATTCCCTATCTACTCATCCAGGTTTCTATTGTGGGTGCCCAGTGATGTGCACTGCTTACCATGTATGTGATCTATATTCCATAACATGAACAGTGTCTGGGTTGTGCACATGTCCCACGTGAATGTTCTTTGACATGTAGAAGTGTGCTTGAGGTCTCTGGGGCATGTTGTGTGGATAGATTGGTATCTTCTGATGTAGCAGTCCTTACCTCATTTGGTGAGACCTGGTTATGTAACTGAGGTAGTGATTGCACCTACACTGACAGTATGATATGGGTAGTCAGTGGAGTTGGTGGCATCTGTCCATACAGGGCATGTGTATAAGGCATGGTATTCCCTTTGTGGGGTATGTTTGCAGACTCTACAGTTGTTGCAGGCGTCCAGTGGGGAACATGGCAAAAGGGCTACTCTACACATTGATTGCGCTACTGAAGGGATAGAACAGGGTTCCGTGTCCTTTTACTTGCTGAATAACACACACTCAGTCAGGAGATGTAACACATCAAAGTACTTTCTGATGTCAGTGGTACTGTCGTGGTCAACAGGCATGTAGTCCACTGCAATCACACTGTGGGTGCTATCTGTGAGGCAATATGCAGGGGAACTACCAGTTTAGTGGTTGTTGCCTAACCAAGTGTGTTTGTGTATGATACACAGGTGGAGAGTGGTCTCTGAGTAATAGAAGGGTTGCCTGTAATGTTCACTACTCCATACTCTCACATTTTGGGCTGTGATTGCCTACACCAACTTCTAAGGTGTTTGACAACTGTTGGCCTTGTAATGTGGACATTGTGACATATACTAGGTCCTCAACATAATAATTTAGTAAAACCCACCTCCCAATGGATCCTGTTATTAAACAATCACATCAACCCCCATACAGGATACTGATGACAGACACATGTGCACAAACTTGCCAGTACTGACTTTCAAACCCCTACCTAGTTATGTATTGCTACTACAGTGTACAACATTCATCACATATGCCACAGAGATTATAGAATTGATGTTGTCACAAGGTACTTCTAAGGTGAGGGACAAAACCAGCCCTTGTAAATACCAGCATGGGGTGATGTAGTGAGTGAGAGATTCCCTACATACACATTTACATTTGCTAGGGGTGAGGTTCAAACCTCTATCTTTTCAGACCATTATGGTACACATTTACCACATGCACCACTGACCTTACATGGTTTATGGTTGCCAACAGGTACTTCTACAGTGAATGATATCTTCAGGACTGCTGAAGTCAGGCAGTGAGATACATAAATGGGGTCAAAATCTTTGGGGTACAGACTTACATATGCACGCACACAAACACTTTTTAGAGATGAGATCGAAACCCATACCTATGCAGTTATTGGTAGTAACATGCACCTCATTTATTGCATGTGCCATGGAGCTTATAGGATAGATGCTGTCCCAAGGCACTTCTAAGGTGAGGAACATCAACAGCCTTTGTAAATACTGGCATTGGGTGATGTAGTGGGTGAGAGATTCCATAAAATATTTTACCCTACACACATATTTATTTTTGCCAGGTGTGAGGTTCAAACCTCTATCTAACTACCTTTTCGGACCATTATGGCTGCAAATTTACTACATGCACCACTGACCTTACATGGTTTAGGGCTGCAATAGGTACTTCTAAGGTGTATGATATCTGCAGGACTGCTAAAGTCAGGCACTGAGATGTATACTGGGTGTAAATGGGCCAAAAGCTTTGAAATACAGACATACATATGTACACACACACAAACACTTGCCAGGGATGAGATTCAAACCTATACCTATGCAGTTTTTGCTACTACATTGCTTCATATTTATCACATGCAACATGGAGCTTACATACTGAAAAGCTATGTAAAGGTATCTTTGAAGGTGAGTGACATCAGCAGCAGTGCTAAAGAAGGAATAAGGGAAGTGTTGTAAGTGTGAATGACCACAAAATAAGGTCTATACAAGGATACGCACACTCTCTCACACAAACACTCACATTTACACAGTTGCCAGGATTAGGACTGGAACACCTACCTAACTAGCTTGCTACACTAGAGTATTACACAGTTATCACAAGCACCATAGAGCTTATATGTTGAAGAACTGTCCAAAGGTATTTTTGAAGGTGAGTGACATCAGCAGCAGTGCTGAAGGAGGAATACAGGAGATTTAGTGAGTGTGAATGGCCTCACACACTCACACACAACTTTACATTTGGCAGGACTGAGATTACAACTGCTACATGGATACCTATTTGTACTGTAGTGTTACACAGTTATCACAAGCACCACTGACACTATAGGGCTGAGGGCTAACCAAAGGTATTTCCACAGTGAATGACATCAGCACATGATGTAATATAGGCCAATGGGATGTGTAGTCGGTGGGACAGGCCTCATAATGGGATTCTCTCTGTCGCTGTCTGTCTTTCTCTTCCCCACGTCTCTGTGTGTGTATGTTTGACATGTTGGCCTTAGATATGTGTGTGTATTCCTATTCAATGTGTGTGTGTGTGTGTGTGTGTGTGTGTGTGTGTGTGTGTGTGTGTGTGTGTGTGTGTGTGTGTGTGTGAAGTATTAATGGTGTACAATTTGGTATTTGTGCATAGACAGCTGCAAATAACCAATAGCTGTAGTCCACTGTGTTGTGAGACATGGGCTTCATTTTTCTAAGTGTAGGAACATGCCCAGTATGACCATCTATATTGATTGTGTGCATCCATTCTAGGGAGGGTTGGAGTCCAGTTCAGGGTTTTGTGTGCAACAGCTGCACAGCAAACTGTTTCTGCCAATATGGAGACACAATGGGTTAACACACAGGGGATACTGCAACTATTGCTGTCTGTGCTGCTTGTGTGACATGTTTGGTTGTAGCATAGATATTCTGACATATGTACTGTTTTACACTTTGATGTGTCATGTCATCAACTGCTGATAGTTATCATTCTTTGCTCACAGTTACCTGCAGGGAAATACAAGATGAATGAAGATGAGACCAATATTCTGAGGCATATATACTACACATTCTGGCACACATCTGCCATTGTTGGGGGGTAGCTACAGAGAACAGACTGCTGGTTCTGTGTAAATGGTCTAGCACCTTGTTAGTATGCTGGCTGGGGATCCCCTCCTTGTGCTTTTCTCAACTTCAAGGAATGGCCATATCCTACTGGGGCCATACCTCTCAGCTGTACAGATACACCTAGGTTATCCAGAGGCAGGACTCATATACCTGGTCAGTTTACCTTCACATTGTGGTTTACAAGCAGTTTTGTGGCTATTCATTCATGGGTTTGCAGTCGGGAGTAGTATGGGCGGACATTAGAGTTTCAGACTTGACACACTCCATGACATCCATGCTTTTACACCCCCCCCCCTTTGTTATTCCATCCTCCACCTAACATTATGTAAGCAATATCTCAGAGGTGTCCCTATAGTTGGGCCTTTATCCCAGTAGTATTTATGGCCTGTTCCACAGTCCTTGCAGTAGGACATGGGAAGGCATGCTACTGGCATTTGTCAACATGACCTTGCATTTGTTTTCTGTTTACTGTTAGGTTGTTAGTTGGCACCCCCTGACATTCCATACATTAGCACTATGGTTGAGGCATTGGCCTTTGCCAGAGGACTGTAGGCCATTTGAGAGGCTACAGGCCATCTGTTAATGTATTTCTACATGGGATTGGGTGGGGGGGGTGCACACCTGCAGACTTTAACATTTGAAATGACTGTACTGGTATTTCAGTGACTCTTTTGGCTTCCATTTCATATTGTATTGTAACCTATCATGCAGACAGGAGGCAAATCAGTAGAGTACACATGTTAAAGATATTAATAGCATATATTTCAGTTTCATACTTCTTACCCTTCATAACTGGAATGCAACTGCCAGACCTGTTGTAGTATGTCTGTGTAGGTCTGGTGGGGGGCTGCTCACCATTGCCATCATTTGGGGGCCTTAGCCCAGCCTTTCTTCATGGTCATCTACACCTGTCCTGCTGGGTGAGGCTGGTGGTGGATATGTGACACTCACTGGCATCCATGTGTGTGACCTATTCACACCCTCAGTTCTTTGGGCCATCACATGTACTGCAGTAGGGGTTGTCACCTTGCGTAGTGCTGCCTACTATGTTGACACCAGTATATGTTATGAATTACCTGCTGTCCCATATCGCTGCCTGCTGCTATCCCATTCAGCCACCCAATTCCCTTGCATGCTTGCATCCATATCATACATACAAGTATGAGAACATACTACTCCATTCAGTAATTGATAGGAAGGGTGACTTACCTTGTTGCTGGGCCAGTATTGAGGACAGTGCTGGAGGGCTAACTAAGCTCAGGTAGTGTCATGTTTGGCATCCCTTTTACTGTATGTGTGAGTCGGAGAGAGGTTTCAGTCCCTGGGTCCCTACAGTGTCAGTGTATGTGCTATGCATTGCATCCTTGCCAAGGCCTGGGCATACTGTGCATGCCTCCTTCTGCCTACAGGGGCTGGCTCAGGGTATTCCTCCTCTGAGTCCCTCTGTGCCTATGCTGGCCTTGGCAATGGTGGGGGTCTGTGTGGCCCTGACTCATACTGTAACTGCAGCTGTTTCCACAGGATCATATTGTGTAGCATGGCACATACTATGAGCATCTGTGTACATGTAGCTGGAGAGTACTGCAAGGCTCCACCGGATATGTCAAGGCAGTGGAACCGTGACTTGAGCATTCCATGCACATGCTCTACAATGATCTTGGTTTGTGTGTGTGCCTCATTATGGTGTTTTTGTTCAGGTGTGTGTGCATTTCTGATGGGTGTCATCAGCCATGGCTCCAGTGCATAGCCAGCATCCCCCACTAGATGGCCATATGGGATGCTGCCCCTAGCAAACACCTGATACAACTGTGAGCAATGCCAAATGTGGGAGTCATGATAGCTTCCAGGGCTGCCAGCACACACATTCATGATAATGCCCTGGACATTGTACACAACCTGGCAGTTGATGGAGGGGAAGCCCTTGCAATTTATGTAGACCCTGCCCAGCTCACCGGGTGGTGCTTTGACATGGATGTGCATGCAGTCTATACCTCTGCTATAAGGTGGAAGAGATGCATACGTGTGGTCAGCACCTCACGGGCAGTAAGGAAATATATGTGCTCATTGGCATGTTGTGTCATGGCATCCAGGAACTGGTGTGGTACCCTGGATACTGATGCCTGTGAGACTCTCATGATACCCCCAGTTTGTCTTTGGAAGATACCTGTGGCTAGTATTCTTAAGCCTAGACATACCATGGTATCCACTGGGATGGGTTCCCCTCTATTAGTTCTGTGTGTGAGGCATGGCCGGCACAGCTCAACAATTTGCTGCAGAATGTCCCTGTCCAACCTATAGCTCTTTACTATCTCCAGCTCATGTAGGCCCTGGTAGGTTACCCTGGGTCTGTACACTCTTCTCCTCCTCCTCACTGTGGGTTGGTTGTCAGCATTCTCCTACTCACCACCCTCAGTGTCTAGCACATATTGATGGAGTAAAGCAGCAGCAGCCGCTAACATATTTAGCTATTTTTGTCAGTTAAAAATCCACCATCTGTCTACACCGGTGGTGTAGAGTTTGTGGGAAAAAACAGTATGTAGGGTGTTTGCATAGTTTATATTAGTGTGCTGGGCTGCTGCATGAGTAATTGGCTGATTCTGATACATTCCACCTGCCAGTTATACTAGTTCTCCTTGATTGCCTTCCTACTGCTGTTTCCCCTTCCCACTTCCTCCCTATTTAAGACCTGAGGCACACCGCACATATTCGGTGCTCAAATGTAAACAGTCCTGCTATTTCCTGTTTTTTTTTTTTAGCCCTGATGCATGCCACACACACCCAGTTAGCTAAAGTAAGCACTTTTAAGCTGAAATGGCCCTCCCTGGATGCAAACATGCTCTGCATTTCATGGAATAAAACAATACAGCCTCAGACACACCCCCTTCCTTAGCTGTGCTTACCTAAGGACAAACACGGGCCACAGAGCTCCAATGAGATTACAGCAAGCATGACACACCCCCTTATGAAGTCATTCAGCTCTTATACTTGCACTGTTGTATTGCTGCACCTACACGGTTAGGTACAAGCTGACACTTTGAGGAAACCTGTGATTCAGTATAACTCCAATCATTTGCATACCTCAGCATGTAAGTCCTTCGTTACTGCACTTAGACAGACCCTTTCCCCTTGACAGCCAGTGCTCCCTCGTATTGTTTACACTCTGCATGCCATTGACTATAATGACAAAATGCAGAATTATCTTAAAATTGACTTTTCTCTATTTTTTTTATTTTCGTCACGATCCCATTTGTGCACTGCTGCCCTAAGCTTAAACGGCCGTGATCGGCCAAAAAAAAAAAGTTTAATTTTATAAAAAAATGAACTATTATTAATACCAATGGCTTTATATTTGGCCATTGGCATATGTGTTTGACTGTAATACATGCTTTCCATGAGCTGTCCTGCCACCGTTTGCTCAGATACAGAAATGTATTCGGTTACTAACTGAATACATTTCTGCTCTGACACTGTTCCTGCACGAAGTCTGTCCAGCTCCGTGGATCGCAAAATCACCTAATTTGCATGTTTGTTACCAGCAAATGAAGTGATTTGCAACCCGTATGGCTTTCCGTGCAGGAACAGTGTAGTGCTACTCATGCATGTGAAAACGTCACTTGCATGGATTGCTCGGCAGCCATTTTCCTTGCAGGAGCTCCTACATTGTTCATGTATGGAAAACGTCCGTTAGTGAATCCCGGTCTTAGTGTATTGATTTTGCTTTTGTAGAATAGTTTAATATGATAAAATTACCTGTCACCTGTAAGTTTCCAGATATCTTTTTCATCTCTTCAGGTCCCTCTTTTTTCTTCTTATTTATTTAGAGATTTAGTTCTAATAATGCTGAATGAGCAGATAATTTAGTAATATTTAATGGATAATTTATACTGCTATTACATAAATAGGTATATAGTAGACTATTTGCTGGGTTATTTAATATTAAGATTATAAGCATATTGCATTCAGTAGCTTTAATACCTGACAAAAATCTTTTAAGGGAAATGGATATATGTTAACTTCATTCTTATGGTATCCTAAATACCAAAAATTGCTTATAGAAATCATATATGATTATGGGAGCATGGTGATATTAGCTTCCCAGATGTAGAATCTTATTCTATTGCTCAAATTTTAATGCTGTTATACTCTGGAAAGACTCAACTTACACAAGACAATGGAAAATCTTTCATGAGCAGATTTTACAAAATCCTTATAAGTTTGTTAAATACGATAAATTACAAATATGCAATAATTCTTTCATTTGGTTAATAACATTTACCTTAGAAGGAAATTCATTTCAATATTCAGACTCTGCATAAATTAAATCAGTTCTTAAAACTGTCAAGAAATATGCTTTTTAAACTTCATTAATATCAACATTGAATTGTATGTGCTTTCCTACTGCACTGACATCTAATTTTAAGGAAACTCAGAACAATATTAAAATAAATTTACTAAAAAGGAATGGATAAGTATTATGATTTGATTGCTTTGAAAAATGAAAAGCTAAGCTGCCAGAATATATAATGAAAATAAGCTGGATGAATCTGTAACCAGTTAATATTATCCATCAGTAAGAAATTAAATGAATTTTTAGATAATATGAGTGAAGAGGAACAGAATAGTATTACCCCATTATATGAATGCCATTCATCCATCCTCAACCCCTTTTCCCATTTTTGCGCATGGGGTCGGGTGTCACTTCAACAGTGACAATCATCTAGAGCTAAGGTTTACACTGTCAGGTGGCTAGCTCTGCTACTGTAGTTAATCTGTCCCACACTTGCACACATACTCACATCTGGGGCCAGTTTAGATTGTCCAAGCCATCTGCTGCATGTCTATGGAATGTGGGAGGAAACTGTAGCACCCAGAGGAAACCTATGTAAACACATGAAGGACATGCAGACTCTGCACAGAAGGCATCGCAGCCAAAAATCAAACTGGAGAACCTCTTGCTATGAGGTGAAAATGCTAACCCCTGCACCACTGTGCCACCCCTATCATCAAATGTAAATTTACCTACAAAGGAAGCTTATCCAAGTTATAGAAGATAATTATAAATAACAATAATAATAATACTAATTTTGATGCAAAATTCTGGAATTTGTAGAGAGTAGTGGATTGAGTGACTCAATAGTTAATAAGAATAAAACTCTGTTACTTAAATCAGTTAGTCAAACTTCTTCAAGTTTATACTGGAAAGTTTTACCTGGAAATAGAATGTTTGTTACTGCTTATGAAATCTCTAAGTTTAGTAAAATGATTCCTTCCGCCTTTTGGAAATGTAGTAAAAATGTAAAAGCTGAGTAGACACACATGTTTGTAGATGGTAAAATAATTAAATGTATATTGGAAAGTAATAAATATGTTTTTAAGGGGTTCTGGTCTGATAATTGTTTTTTAACTAGATCAATAATAATAATAATGAATGTTCCACTTCCTTTATCTGAAAAAGTCAAGTAACAAAAATGTTCTGCAGTTTGCTGGCAGTAGATAGAAAAGTTATTAAAAAATTGGAACTCAAATTTAGTTCCTACATTCAAAGAATTTTTAAATTTAATGTCAATGTTATGTAAAACTGAAAAAGACGTGATCAGAATAAGATCTTTAAATCATACTAAGACTTTTAGTGGTTGGAATACCCTTGCTATTGAAATACCAAGACTCAATGTGCTAGTTGTATAAGATTATTGTTGATTCAATGTATTCTTAAAATTGTACAACAGTATGTGATATTACATTTCTTACTATCTGTGAATATATTGTAAACTTGCTAAGTTAAAAATATTACCTCACACTGCCAGGCTTCATAATGAATATAGGATACGTTTTTGCTGTGATTACTTCTTTGCAGAGAATTTGAAGACAGTAAACTAGTCCTTAATATGTGATGCCTGCATTCACTTATACTCGGTACAAGCATGACCCTTGGTCCAAATAAGACTTACAAATCCACCTGTCAGATTTGCACTATTACTAGGTGCTGTTGAGTGGCTTATTAAGGCTCAGTGGCAATGGTGACACGACACATTAGACTCCTTCATGGCTTGCAGAAAGGCATTGATACTAGATGGTCATTTCATTTTTGGAAGAAAGTCTAAACTAAGGAAGTGGTCACAATGAAATCATCTGGTGTTGTATTTCAAAGTGAGAGAGGCTCTCCACTTAGAAATATTAGGTCAGGAGGATGTTATGAAGCTAGCTGATGATTAAGCGTGAGGTCTAACTATAAGCTGTGACAATTAATGGGCACAAGCCTGAATCCCAAGTAGACATTATATTAATCCAGTCATACTTCACCTGAACACTGCATCTCTAACAAAAGTGTGGTATATCAGAATAAAATGTACATAATGTATCAGTCATTAGAATAGTATTTGTGTTTTTCTTTTCAAAATGATAATTTTAAAATTGAAATAGAAAAAGAAAGCGGCGATCAGATTTGCTTCCTATAATTGTGGGATCAGTGCTTACCTTACACTTTGTAAAAGCACAGGCCAGGAGGATTCTGGCAAAAGATACATTATCTCTAAGCATTTCACACATTCATGAAAGTGAGTACGCATTAATATTAACATGTCTAGTTATACCCCACTAATTATCTACTGGTGATAAAGTTAAAATATAGTCAGTAGAAACAGCATCACCTAAATTATTCTGTATACAAAGATCTTAGTTTGAACCATATGATGAAGGATAAGGAAAAATCTTTCTTTGTTGTGTAATATTGTAGAATAATAATTATAAAACTGTTATCAATGTTTTTTTCATTTCTATTCTCCCATGTGTCTATTCATATTAATTGTCCAATAAATTGTTGAACTTAACTATAATTGCCATTGGTTTACTCTTTGATTGAACAGGTTGGCTATTAAGTATCTCTAGATTCACCCAATTTTGCCATGTTATCAAACTCAGTACAAAATATATTTTATACCATTTAATAATGAAGGCAGTCATGCTGCCCTGTTCTCCATCTTTCAGTGCCCCTAAAATGTATGTGTTGCATCTGGCATGATTGTTTGTGATCAAGCTTGTATCTAAGTAGAATATTTTCTTGTTTAACTGAAACAAGAGTGCAATTCTAACTAAGAAAGTCTTCTGTTAGCCACAGTGCATTTTCTAGGGTTTGTACTTAATTTATGCTGTCTGATAAATTATATTCTATACAAAATATTACAAAGTATTAAAATGATAATGCTTTCTGGAAATGCATTAAAGTTTTTAAATGCTTATAATGATTTGTATGAACTGTTTTTTAACTGTTTGCTGCATTATTTTAAAATCTACACTTAAAGTTACATTTTAGTCAAATTTGATCGAAAGTTTGTTTGTTTGTTTGTTTAATTTAACTGTGGAGGCTGCCCACTAAAGTGTGCTAGCCTGTGTAACTAATTTATCACTGTTTCTGCATTTTCTGTGTGTTTCTACCAAAAACAAAAAATAATCCTTGTTTTCCCGCCTCTCCTCGACTAGTTTAGACCAGTTTACAGGCATTGCTGTATTCTGGGCTGTGGTGTAGTTCCTGTGTTGTCCATTACCTTACTTGGATAGAAGGAAGTTTCTTTGCTCACCAGTGGGAGTGGGGAGCCTTGAGCAGCCTACCTGTCCCTGTAGGAAGTGACCTCAGCACAAGAAGCTGTAGTAATTGGTTGTTTTGGACCATTTCTAGCTCTTTTGTAGTTCACTGTTTAAAATCCGCGTTTGCACGGCTTTGCGTGGTTGTGCACATAGCGCAGCGCCGGTTAAACAAGGTTAAACTTTTTCTGGCTCCACCAAGTCTGCTCTTCAAATTTTCCCTTAAGGAAGCTCTACTCTTAGTATAACTAGACTACTCACTATATTATAAGCCTAGCACTTGTTCTCAATACTTCTCTACTAAGTAAGCACTCTCGTACTAAGTAAAGCACTACATCTACTTACCACCCCTGTGAATATCCACTTCCCTTAAAGGTACAGCACTCCCTTATACTGTTCTAGCATGTCGAGTGGTAGATTACTGGCGTCATCTCCAATTCAGCTGGTCAATTTGGGTATCTTGAGACAATGCTACAATTGTCTCATGTACACAGACAGCCCTCTCCTCCTCCCAACAAACACAAATACATGTGAGAGATGCAACTATATAGCCAAACTGGAGGCTAAACTCTCTCAACTCTGGGCTGGCATGACCAGACAGGAGGAGATGGCAACCACACACACAACAATCCCAGTCCCACATAGACCTACCACAACTGCAAACCAAACACATAAAAACACAAAGACATACTCGGAGGTTCTAATAAAAAACTTACCAAAACAACAGAGGCTCCTAAAGCAGACATCCAAAAATCCACCACCTCAAAACAAAACACATGCAACACATACTTCAATAAATCAGTGTGTCAACCAATCACAGCCCTTAAGGCCAAACACCTTGCCTGATACACTAGTAATAGGTGACTCTATAGTCAGACACACTGATGTCCCGCTGACCAGGCTGAACAAGGAGAAGGTGACTGTGAGCTGTCTATCGGGAGCTAGGATCCGCCACATAACACACGCACTCAAGTCACTCCAAAGCAAGTACAAATATGACTCCGTCATTGTCCATGCTGGTGTGAATGACCTCAGATGTACCTCCCTGGACTGCATGAAAAGAGACATAGAGGAGCTCTCCGATTATGTAGCCCAGGCTGGCATGACCCTGACCCTGAGCAGCATCTTGCCCTCACCAAGAATGATACCACAATACAAAGACAAGATGATCAGCTTTAACAATTGGCTCAAGTACTGGTGTCATTCTAAGGGGATCCAATGTCTGTCTGCCTGGGATGACATGTTGGACAAGCCACGCTGCTTCACAAGGGATGGCTTACACCTGTCACCACTGGGCTTCCGGATATTGGCTAAGGCTTTTGCCACCCCCATAGTGCCTTTTGTAGGCAAGGCTCAAAAGACAAACCCACCTCCTTAGAAAACAAAAATGGAAAAAAACTAAGGGTAATGCTGCTCAATGCCAGAGGTCTAAATCTCAAGATGCAGGCACTTGATGCACTCCTCAGCATGGAGAACATTGACGTCTGTGCAGTAACTGAAACCTGGTTCCAGGTTCCTGAGAGCACCCCAGCGCTACCAGGCTATACCTCGCATCATGCTTTTCGGCCCCAAAACCCGGGCCGAACCACAAAGGAGGAGTGTCCATATTCATCAAGGACACCCACACCTCCAGGTTAGTAGCAACACATGAAGCATCAGAGACCATACAGGTGCAACTAACCATAGGCAAAACTGCTATACAACTGGTAGCATGTTACAGACCACCCTCCTAATCTCAAGAACCCCACTCAGCCTTCCTGAAGACATTGGAGGATATGAATGTATCACAAAATACCATCATACTGGGAGACTTCAACTACCCAAACATAGATTGGGTACATTATTCTAGCCCTAATACCCTAGCCCAAAGGTTCCTGGAATTCATAAATTCAAATGCACTGGAACAACTAGTTACCTCTCCCACTAAGGGAGATAATATACTAGACCTGATCATCACAAACATGGGGAAAAATGCTCCACACCGGAAGTATACCCCTCACTAGTGAGATCTGACCACAAACTAATCACCCTGGATATACATATCCCACCTCCACCCCCAGCACAAAAGACCACTGTGAAAAACTTCTCAAAAGCAGACTTCACTCTTCTTAAGACTGAGATGGTATCCTTTAAGCCCACTTGTGCCAGTGGATACCACATCCCACAATGCCGAATCCTTCACAAATGCTTTCTATGGGCATCTCCAAGAATGCATGGATCATGCAATCCCAAACAAATCCAAGTCCCTCTCCACCAAAGGTAAGTGTCCCGTCTGGTGGACCTCAGCCATAAACAAATTGTATAACAAAAGAAGGAAGCTACTGCACATCAGAGCAAAATCCCATGAAGGGAAGACATCTCTGATCAACATTAGCAGAAAACTATGTTCTCTCATAAAAACATCCAAGGCCAACTTTGAGAGAAAAATCGTTAAGGACACTAAAGATAACCACAAAGCCTTCTTCAGCTATGTTAGAAACCTGGTGGAAACCCCAGATATGCTCAGAGTTGGTTCACAACAACAAAAATACACTGAACCCGCAGATATTGCCAACATTCTGGCTGACAGGTTCAGTGCAAATTTCTCCCCTCCCTCACCCCAAAAGAAGAAATACTTATCCCAGCTGAATGTAATCTCCCTGTCATCTCAGATGTCCAAGTGAGAACCGCCCTAAACAAAGCAAAAAACACAGCATTAATGGGACCTGACGGTATCCCGGGTTGCGTGTTACGTGAACTCCAAGAGGAGCTAAACCCACACATAAAAATGCTATTTAACCTTAGCCTTACTTCGGGATATGTACCTGAACACTGGCGTACAGCAACAGTGGTCCCACTCCACAAGGGGGGTGCCTCTACAGACCCTGGAAACTACCGCCCCATAAGCTTAACCAGCCTGGTCGGCAAAGCTATGGAAAGAATCATTATGGAACTCATAAACAGAGACATAGATGACCTACAGACACTTGACCCCACCCAGTTTGGCTTTGTAAAGGGCAGATCCTGCCTTTTAAACCTGGTTGACTTTTTCGAAACAGTCACGAGAGCCATTGATGAGGGCAAAGCAGTCCATACAGCATACCTGGACTTGGCTAAGGCCTTCGACACAATACCCCACTCAGGCATCATAGATAAGCTCAACAGCTTAAAAGTAAACCCTTATGTAACTAGATGGGTTGCAAACTGGCTAATGGACAGAACCCATAAAGGTAAAATCGCTGGAGCAATGTCAGACTCAAAGCCAGTCACAAGTGGTGTCCCACAGGGATCTGTCCTGGGACCCCGCTTGTTCGGCATTTATTTCTCAGATGTTAAAGCAAACATGGGAGGGCTGTGGCTGACAAAGTTCGCAGATGACTGCAAACTAGGCACCATAGTCAATACACCAGCAGACACACACATCCTACAAAAAGGCCTCACAGAAACGGACAACTGGTGCCGGAGTCACAACCTTAAACTAAATGCCAAAAAATGTATAGTCATCCCCTTTGGGAAAAACAAAGTACCCACAAATTATCACATAGACAGCAACCCACTGAGTATGGAAAAAGTAATCAGAGACCTAGGGACCCAAGTCGACAGCAACCTCTCATTTGACACCCACGTTGCCAAAGTGGTTAGAAAAACATTCTACCTTGCACACCTCATCATGAAGGGATTCACATCCAGATCCAAGGATGTCATTGTACCCCTATATTCCTCCCTCATCAGACCCATGATTGAGTACAATGCCCCATTTGGTATGTACCTCACCCGGCATTTGCAACAGCTGGAGAGACCACAAAAGTACCTCACCAAGAGGATCAAGGGTCTCCAACATATGTCTTACTCTGCCAGACTAAAGAAACTTCAGCTCTATTCAGTAGCATACCGCCTGCTCAGAGGTGATCTCTGCCTGACGTACAAGGCCATGTCCAATCAGGATCTGATGGACGTGCTCCACCTCAAAAAATCCAAATCCATCAGGACCACGAGAGCTAAAGACTTAAACCTCGGCACAAGTATGAATAGGACATGCTGGAGGGATAGATTCATAACCCAGAGGCTTCCCATGCTTTGGAATAAGATCCCAGTTCGTATTAGGCAGAGCTCCTCACTGACTCTCTTCAAGAGAAATCTTGATGAGTGGATGGGAGATCATAAGTTTACCCCAGGGGTCACATCTGTATCACTGCTAGACAGGGGCACAGTAAACTAATTCTATTATATAAGGGGACCTTCATTGTGTCACTACTAGACAGAGGCGCAGTATTCTAAATTTATTCTGTACATTTTTTGTACCATTTCATGGGGTGGCAAAAGCCACATCACTATGGCTAGGCTTACAAATGCCCCAGGGCAGATAGCCTAGTACTATACTATTAAACTATGAAACTATGAATTAAGTTATAGTTGTTTTCTGCTTCAGGAATGCATATAGGTATACGGCATCCCTTTCTGATGCAGAATATGTGGAATCTGTGACTGGTTGACTTATAAATATCTTTACTTTATCTAGCAATACTTTGGGAGAACATTGCTTTGCAATTGCCTTGCTAGGAGGACATCATATGGTACATTTAATATTTACGAACTAGTTTTACTTAAGGAGATTGAGTTTAATTTACTTTGCTTCAAACTGAAGAGGGGGCTATCAGCCTGCCGATATGTATCCTGGAAGTTGCAGACATACAGTTGACATTTTCATTGCCTTGCCTTCCTTTTTAGACTAAGCCGCATCCATCTTTTCATACATCCCATTGTGCCTGTGTGTGATCATTTCCAGTGCAGATCATACTATATCAGGAACTAGATAGATTAGAACTTGGCAGTAGTACATGGTTACAAAAGCATTGCCTTTCTGCGTATGCTAGAGCTGGACTACCACTTCCCTGTTGCTGGAGCTGAAGGAAAGGAATTTAGTAGATAAAAGATATTCACATCAAAATACCTCCAGCCTCCAGTTACAAGCAGAGTATCAAAGTCTATATTTCATGGAGATCAGAGTTTGACAATTTATATTTTGTTCACACTGCATTACACAGAGTGAAGATCTTACTGTTAGATTGATGTCCTAAGTTTGAAATACCATTTCTCACATTGGGGGAGTGATCAGGAGAAATTGGAATGAGTGTCTCACACTTGAGTGGTAGCCAAAAGGACCAGAATGTGTGGATGGCACTGGAAGAGTGGTTGGGAATTGGAATGAGTGGATAGCATTGGAGCAGTAGTCAGGAGCGATTGGAAGGAGTGACTGGCATTAGGGGAATGGTCAGGAGGGATTGGAATGAGTGGCTGGCATCGGGGGATTTGTCAGGAGAGACTGGAATGATTTGCTGTAGCTAGATCACTGACACTGGGAAGGGAGATAGTCTGGCTTACTTCGCCACTGGTACCTGACTTGAGGCCTGATATGGTGTAGTGTCAAAAGGTGCCAGAAAGGGAAAGGGTCCCCTTGACATGCCATGGGGTGATCAAGACTGCAGCTGGGAATGGTGAGAGTGTGAAAGCAAATGCCTGTCCTGAGACAGAGTAATGCAATCCCCTTTCTCAGAAGGAGATGTACATTGCTACCGAGGGAACTGGCTAGGTCCCAAATATTCCACCAATCTGGATAGCAGTTCAGTACTGGCTGGTTCTCTCCTCTACTACCACATTCACCATTAGCACTGGAATGGGGCAACAAACACATCAGTCAATCAGCAGGGAAGGATGATGGTGAACAATATATAGGAACATAACAATTCAGTAAAATAGCTGTCACGGTACTTCTACAACCAAGTTTATGCCACCACATCGATATGCCTTGTGCTACCGATACAGCTATCAGTCATGAGAGCTGAGCAATCAACATGACGAGAGTTTCATTCTAATCTATTACTGACACAACACTAGTTTTACCTGCAGAAGCAAGAATCAGAGACCAGAATAACTGCTCTTCTGATGACAAATTATTTGTCAGACTCTGTTTGGCACACTTGTCTGATATGGACAAAATAGTTTTGTCTGAAGTGGTCTTTCATTACATCAGCATCCACTTTGCAACATCTACTCAAACAAAAAAGGCACAGTACTTTTGTGTATTTCTACAATAAGCAAAATGAAAAAGGAAAGCCATTCACAACTGGAACCTCCACAGAAATGCCTTACTTAAAGATATAAGGCCTAAACAACATGACCTACATGAAGTGACTCAAAGCCCTGTCACTATACTCGGTATCTTACAGACTGCTAAGAGCTGACCTGAGTCTGATGTACAAGGCATCCTTTGACTCAGTACTGGTGGATTCACTGCTCATCAGTAAGTCAAGTGCCTTCAGGACTACTCTGTCTAGGGATCTAAACCTCTTCTGCAATGTCAACAGTTTGGAAAAACAGGTAACTCTTGCAGAGGACACTGCTGCTGTGGACCAGCCTCCCCATCTGCATAAAACAAAATTCATCTCTGTCCATATTTAAGCACAATTTACAACCATGGATGGAAAACAGAAAATTTACCACAGGACTGTCCCCTGTACTACTAATGGACAGATCCATCTCCCAAATGCATTATTCCATGCATGACTTACCTGCATGGCATGTTCCATTTATTCTCATTAAGGGTAATATATAATTATCGGCCATGGGATGGATAAGACCAATCTATAACCAAATGGGAAAGATTATTTTGAGCACAAAATGGGAAACTGGCTAAGCTTAAACTGGCCCACAAGAGCAGCTAGCCTAGTACTTACCTATGAACCTATGAATAACAGCAAGTTCAATAGGAAGATGAATAAAAAGACTGTATTGGGAATTGGGATGCATTTCAGCTATTTTCCAAATATTTCTTTGGTGCTTCAAAGGCCCTACTGTCACATGATCATTTTGTAGTGTAATATGAATGATACTGCGGCCCACCTTTGGATGATGATGATGATGATGATGATGATGATGATGAAGACGATGATAATTCCTTGGAGATATACAGAGGAGAAAAGAATAAAAGATGATGGCCTGCAAAACATGGGAAGCTCTAGGTTGAGTGAAGTGGTCCTGAATGATACTTTACTCATGAAGTAATTACTTAGCGCACACCTGATAATTAACACTGGCACAAATAATTTAGATCAACTTTTGAAAACTGATGGTATTTTTCTCACTTAGGCTTTTTTCTGCTGAAGTGACCAATCATACCACTCTGCTGTGATCAATAATAATTAAATTATAACCTTTTTAATGACATATGACCAGTATCCTCAAAGGTATAATTTCTTCTACACAAAATGCCTACTTTACAAAGTTGTTCCTCTTTTCACCAGTTGTATTTCCTTGTTATGTCTTTCATGCAAACATTGAAATATGCTGAGGCAAAGTAAAGAAAACTAATTATTGCAGATATGACATACAGGCTGTAATTCAAGAAATTTTAAGTTTTTGTATTTTGCAGCTCCAAACAGGACAACTAGGAAATTGTCTAAAACACACATTAGGAAAGTGGCAATGTCTAAAAGTCATGCTCATTTTTTTGGCTTACATACATTGTATTATTTGTAAGACAAACATTTTGTAGTTGTAAACAGTGGGTGCATACTTGTTTTAATGCATTGTAAACAATATATTAACATTTGTTTACCAAGAAAGTCTGACTTGGGATGAGCCAATTTTCAGTGGAGGCCCGGAGAAAATTTATTTATTTATTAACATTTGTTTACCGAGGAAAGTCCAACTTGGAACAAGCCAATTTTCAGCAGAGGTCTGTGGAAAAGTGGTCCAGCTGCATGTCTTTGTAATGTGAGAGGAAACCAGAGAACCTGGAGGAAACCCACATAAATGCAGGAAGGACATGCAGACTCCACGCAGAAGCCATCCCAGCTGAGAATTGAACTGGAGAACCTCTTGCTGTGAGGCAACATTGCAACCACTGCACCATCACATCATCCATAGAAAGAAGGAAGTCTACTTAAACTAACTGCTGTCATTGAAAGATAAATTGCTTTTATCCTGAAGTGATCTTTCTTCTTTGAAATGTATTTGAAAAGTATTCATGGGATGGATGTCTACATGTATTGTGTTTATCTGCCTTTTTATACCATGTTACACATTGTACTTAAAACAAGTATGGGCTAATTAATGTCCAGCAGTCATCATTCCCTTAGAACGGCTTTCCAAGATTATTGCAAGAAGTGTGGCACTGTAGACAAATAGCAGTACTGCTTTCCTTTTAGATGTCATTTTTTTCTTATTTCCTTTATTACCTGCTACAGACATACTGCAGTTCTATCCACCCTGCATAACTGATTTCAAAGTTGTCTACATGCATGTTCTGAGTTAATTGTATGGCAATGCATTTTCTCATCAAATCATATTATAGGTGATGCGCTTCAAAGATCCATAGTGGCACCATTGCACATTGCTCAGAAATGGTGACATACTATTAATACAGTATGCGGATGACATCAGTGTCAGTGGTGCAACAGGTAGCACACTGCACTTTTGGTGTGGAAGGCTGTGGGTTCTATTCCCACACCATGAGGATGGACTGCTGACACTGCAGTACAGCATAAGTGGGTGATATACCCCTGGGTGTGTTGTCCTTCAGATGAGATGTTGCTCCAAGGCCTGATCTGGTTGAGTTGGCAGTAGCTCAGGTGGATCCAAAAAATCTATACTGGCACCATTGCTGTTCATGTTGCTCAGTAATAGAATGGGCCATTACACTGGTGACACTTTGTTAACACTATATGTTGTTGTATAGGCATTTATAACTGTGATGCTGTACTAATGCAGTATATTAATAATTCAGCCTTATGATACATACAATGGTGACATCATATTAATGCAGTATGTTAATAATTCTGTCTTATGAACTGTTATTCATTAGTATGATAAGCTGTTGAGTCTGTCTTATTCTGTAGCATTGCTAACTAGATTTACTGAGAAGTCTATTTCAATTGGGAATTGACTTCACTACTGTACAAACAACATAAAACTGGTTTGAAATGTAAAGAAAAAAATGTTCTTTAACAAGTGTACTACAAAAATGAGATAATACCTTCAAACAGACTATAGACATATTTAGGGGTATGACACTTTCTAAAGCAAAGCTTGATCCATACTTATGAGAATGTTTAGGTCTGGAAAAGAGATAAAACCAACCACTTCAAGTTGTTATAAATTTAAGTGATAAAATTGGTAATTCGTTACTGGAAGAGATAACAGAAAGTGGCAGCGTACCATTATTTAATGAGGCAATATTTAATTATCATTGATGGGGTATTATAAGAATTAAACAAAACAAAGGGACTTCATCCCATGTCTGAAGTCTTTATTATACTATGTTGTCACTTTTTGGGTGCATTCTGCTATGCAGAAGAGTCAAGATAGAAAAGTCTTGACTTAATTATTGATCATTTCCAATAACATAAATAAAAGTAACCGGTGCATTTTAAAGCATATGAAAGCAATGGCACCTGAAACTAGAAACGCTTCAACATTATCTTAAATGTTATATGCAATTTACGCCCTAAGCCCTTTCATTCATTTCTAACACTTCTGGAAGCTACGAGCAACTGTGTATCAAACAGAGCCATGCAATGTAAATTTGCCTGCAGTTCTGTTTGCTTCCTTTGCTGGAAATTCATGCATTTTTCTCCTTAAAATTATCAAACAACTCTACACGGTTCAACTCTGGTGTGTGTCAGCTTTGGTGATGTTACCTTCAGGAGAAAGTCTATAAAGCAGACAGGTTCTGTTTTAAAATCTGGGATAACTATTCTCAATAGCCATATTAGAAAGGAAGGCCATTGAACACTTTACTAACCTCTCTAAACATGTATATAAGCATTTATTGTAACATTGAATCTTTGTGAAAATGGTAGTCTCAGGATCACTAAAGATCTAGAACTACATCAAATTCTACTCTGATAGAATCTACAAGGGATTACTTTTTTGCAAAAGGAAGTTTCCTAGCTGTGAAGCACTAAATTAATCTGTCTGGACAGTAAATGTTAAATTTTACTTAGCAATTAACATGTAGGAACAAATTAAAGGAAAAAAGAAGCCAAAAGCTAGCCTAAATGAAAGGAAGTCAATGTGTGTGTAAAGATCATATGAATTATCATGTGCCTCAATTAATGTGAGGCATCAAGTTAAAAAGGGCAGTCTGCAAATTATTCTTTTAATGGTGTACATTTATATGTTCTTCCACTACTTTAGGTGTAAGGCTTGTAAAAGGTTGTTATAGCAAATAATTATGATTCTGTGTAGCCACATATACAGAAACAAGTCACCATCATCATCCTCATTGCAGCATACAACAAGACATTAAATAACTAGGCTGGCAGTGAGCTATTTCTTGCTGTTAAATGTGATGTACAAAATATAAATTATATAATTAATGAAAGTGCTGTTACTGTATTAAAATTGATACAAAAAATACAAATCTGCTTTCTTTTCAAAAATTGTCAGGGAGATGCAGAATGACTGTACTATACTAAATGCAAAGCAAAAAAGTATAGTATTTTGCATATGGTCATCTGATGTGGTTGTAAGATATAAAGCTGGCTGAAGTTTGTGTGATTACAGTTACGATATTGTATCAAATGATGGAGTGTCATATACGCAGTTAAGAATGTTTGTAATAATGTGTGTGACAGGAACTGTGGAAGGAGCTGTATATTCAGGTGTGGTTTAACAGAATGCATCATAGATTGCAGACTTGAGCTAAAATTTTGTAACTAAGTCAGCACTGCATAAATCTCATGTGAGTAATGAAAGAAAATAACCTAAGTATAACGTGCACAGAGGATATTGTGATAATTTAAAAACACTATGAACCAGCATAAAAAGTCAATGTAACTCCAAAAAGAGCAAAACAAGTCCAGGGATGCAGCAACAGAGTTCAAAGCACTTTAATGATTGAACGCTTTTGTATCAAACTTCATCAGAATCACAAAAAATAAAGTTAATTAACTAATTAATATTCTTTGCCCAATAACTTCACATGACTATGACCGACCAAATATGCCAGCGAACCTCTTTTTCTTCTATCCTATCAGCACAAGGTCCCCCCTAGAATTTTTTACTACTAATTAGATCCCAAAAAAACAAAAAAAATGGTGATGAGAATATTGCCCCAAATGTTTAACCAATGCATTACCTGGATCCTTCTTTCTAATATCAGAGACATGTTTGTATATTCTGTCTTTAAAATTTCTTTTGGTTTTGCCCACATAAAAACTGCTACACTTCTGACAAATGGCTGCATAAACTACATCTTGGAAGTACATGTACAATGAAACCTGGGCTTAATCACCATATGACTTACCACAATGTGTTCCCCCACCAAAATGTACTTACAAAAATTGAAAAAACACATTTATAGGTCCCAGCTTTTTTCATCCCTGTAGATGTCCTGACTGTATTCCAAGTCATTTCTAATAGTGTGCCCTCTTCCAAATACAAAGCCTGGGTGTGAACCAATCCTTTTGGTGACTTCACTAAAACAGGAAAATATAAACCAATTCTTGGTTAGAATCTCCTTAATCTAACCAGCTTCCAGGCAATAATTAGTAAAAAAGACATGTTGTGATTACTATCTGAAGACATCCTGCTACTGGTCATCTCAACAACTGATGGGAAAATAGACCATAAAAGTGGTACAATATCCCCTTTTCTCTCTTATTGGTGACCTCATCTCTAATCAAAGAGATAAAATCCACAGGATATCCTCTATTTTTAAATGTGTTCTTCAGAATCTCACATTCAATCAAGAAGGGGTCTTGATCTGACAGTATTCGGACCAGCCGAATAAATTGGCCTTTTACCACCAGCCCCTCTTCTGGTGCATGGAGTGACAACTATCAAAGTGCAGCAGGCTGTTACAATATGTGGTCTTCCTATAAATGGAACTGACCAATTCCTCCCTAGAATAATCCTTAGTTAACAAAACATCTAAATAATTAATAGAATCATGATTGTAGGTGTATGTAAACTTAAAAAAGGTGTGGTGTCATTCATATAATCTACAAAGGCACTTATCTCATCTTCTACCTGTTACCATACAATAAATATATCATCCAAAAAGCAGATATATATACTTGCCGGGGGGGGGGGCACAGGAAATTTTTCAAGTAAGTATTTCCTTTCCCATTGTAATAAAACAATGTTAGCATAAATGGGGGAGCATGCACCCCCCCCCCATTGCCACTCCTTCTATTTGTTGAAAATATTGACCTTCTAGATAAAAAAATATATTTTTTAACACCACTTCAATACACATCACTAAAACATTAATTTCATTGTTACTTAACCCACAGAATTCACATAAGAAGTCATGAAACCAGTCCAATCCTACTTTGTGCTGTATCACATGAAATAGTTCAACCACATCTACTGTAAGAAAAATACATTGACTAGAAAATTTCAAATTTTTTACTTTAAGCAAAAAGTCCTGGAATCCTTACATAAATGATGACATTCATTCAAGCAGTTTTTTAGTTTCACATCAATAAATTTTCCTGGGGGGGGGTCTTAGATTTTGTACCGTTAACTATTGGCCTATTGGGGAAAGATGGGCAAAGGCTGCCAGCCTAGTCAAATAGAATTTGATACATAATTCTATCATTTGTATAAATAAATGTAAAATACAGGCTTGTGTTCTTAAATGAAAGAAAACACTGTAAAATGTGAACTTCAAGATTGTTGCAACATTGCCATCTGCTGTAAGGAAAACCAAGCCAAGCATTTCAAATGTTCTTTGTAGTTACAATTATCTAAAAAGTGGTGCTGAAGCGGCTGGCTGAACACATTCTTTCTATTGTCTTAACTTAAGGAATAATTGTTAGAGTATACATGTGAAATGTCTTTTATTGTTGTAGTTTCCTGAGTAGGTGTTAGCTTGCTAAATAATGCAGTTTGTTTGCCTGGAAACTCCAGACTAAGTTTCAAAATGATGTAATGTGAATACTGGGAAAACCTAAGGTTCAAAATGATGTAATCTGGGAGGGCCTTAGCAGAGCTGTTTGTTAGTGAATTTAAAAACTATTGTTGAGAGAGAGGCTGAAAGCATTTTGTCTTGGACCATCAACCCCAGCACTGCTTATGCTCTTTATGTATGCAAGTAGAATTATAGCACTTTGTTTTCTCCTAAGAATAGATAAAGATTAGAAAGTTAGATTAAGTGTTTTTCTTTGACATCCGACCTGCCCTACTGTATTGTTTTAAGTTTCTGAGTGATCTTTGAACTCTTAGATATATCTGTGGTATAGTAGTATTGTTTTGTGTTTTAATTATTTATTATTAAATATTTTAAAAACCTTTACCTGTGGCTGGTTTGTATAGAGATAGTAGGCTCTAGAGTACATTGCATATTTATAGAGCTGATTGTAATAAGCCACTCTCATAAGCCTTAGACTGAATAGTCACATTACCAATTGGATAATAATATCACACAGTACTAATTGGACACCATTTCAAGGGCTTTCGGGTAGCTGATAATTGTTAGCTGGTGGTGGCAGAAATTACTACTGTATAGTCTGGGTAAAGGGACAAAAATAGAGAATCTGTGTCAGCCTTTCCCAGGAGTGTCTGTGAAGTTTTATAAATACTTATCTCAAAGTGTGTGGTGTGTCAGCTACTGGGCAGGGACACAAAGCACTGGTGGGACAGAGAGGGTATTGGAGGTTAGTTGCCAGCTAGGCTGAGATCTGCACCTTATAGCTGTGCCAGTGGGGAGTCTTATTGGGGACCTGCAAAGCAAGGGAGCAACCAGCCCCAGGCTGACTGTGATCTCTGTGTGCACTTAAGGGAAATTGTACTTTACTGTGTGTATTTGTTATCCTTTCCTCTTCTATGAGATGACCTCCTCTGTGTTAGTGGTGAGGATTGAGGCTCCTTGATTGCTGGGCCAGGGCACGGTCGTCACAAGTGGTGGCAGTGGTTAGGATAAGATATTCTCACAAGTGTTTGGCAGTGGTTGGGATAAGATATCCTCACTAGTGGTTTGCAGTGGTGTAGGTAGAGTGAATCTTGTAGCTTATGTACAGTGATCTCTGAAGGTATTTTGTACTCTAAATCAGCCACGCAGTGTATACTCAGAGTTCAGATCACAACTGTTTTATTTATTTTGTTAGCTTAGTTAGTCAGGGTAAGCAGGCAGCATGTCAGCACAGGGGTATGGAAAGCTGACAAGGACCCAGCTGTTGGAGATGTGCCAGGCTAGGGGACTGGTGCATGGAAACCTGATTAAGGCAAACCTGATTGCAGCCTTGGTTACAGCTGCATCAGAAAACAGCATCCAGGAGGACAATCAGACTGGCAGTGGAAATACAATATCCTTGGAGAATGGACAGCTCAGCCTTTCTGCAGTGGACTTAAAAATCTAGTTGGAGCTAAAGAGACTTGAGTTGGAGGCCAGGCATTTGGAGATAGAAGCCGAAGAAAAGGAGCCTCAGAGGAAGCATGAAAGGGAAATGCTGACTCTTCGCCAGAGTCATGGAGGTAATGGGGAAGGGAGTAACTGGACCCCAGAAGCACAACAGGTCAGTAAATTTCTTCTGCAATTTAAAGAGGGGGATAATTTTGATAGTTTCATTCACATGTTTGAAAGGATATGCAAACAGTATAGTGTTGACCAAAGGCTCTGAGTATGGCTCCTGACCCCCTTACTCCATGGGAAAGCTGTAACGTGTATATCACAAATGCCTGACTCTGTCTATTTTGATTATACTGCTGTAAAGAAATGTCTGTTACAATGTTTTAAGCTAACATCTGAAATGTATAGGAAAGAGTTTCGTGAGCATAGACGCAAGGTCAGATGAAAATGTATGTGAATATGTTGTTGAACTGAGCAGTTATTTTCATAGCTGGGTGAGTGGATGTCGTCACCACTTTTGAAGGGCTGGCAGACCTTTTGGTTAGGGAACAAGCCCTTAGCACTTTGCCTGAGGACATGAGGATCTGGTTAGCTGATAGACAATGTGCTACTTCAGATGAATTGGGGAAGAAGGGAGACCTATACCTGGCCAGCAGGGCAGCCCTGCACAGGAAGGGGACCCCCAGTACTGCTCATGGGTCTAAAGGAACCCATAGTGGGCAACACAGACTGCCCCAACAGAATCTGCCAGTAGCAGGGGAAGTTACTAGTCCAGGTACACATCCAGGAGCTGAGGTTAAATGTTTTGAATGCAACCAGTGGGGCCATGTGGCATACAGATGTCCACAGTGGCAAGGTGGGGAACCAAAGGTGAGGGAGCCAGTAATTGGGAAAGACAAAATGCCAACAGTAGGTTGTCTTGAGACAACAGGGGTATGGAACTACCATCCTGCAGATGTCCTGAGAGGGAAGGATTTGGATGAGGCAGTACCATATACTTATGCAGTTATATGCAGTGAGGCTAGGAGACAAGCATGTGAGTCTGGTAGCCTGGGGAGACCCAAACAGACTGCATATTTGCAGCCAGGACTGCTGAGGTGGTTACTTCAGGGAGTGAGCTAAGCTGTAGCAGTGAGACTGAAGGTGAGACACAGCTGCTTGGGGGTACTGATATTCCATTGGACAGGGTAACTGCAAAGGTAGAAATGAGTAGTAGTACCCAGGCTGACAGTGAGGCTCCACTGTCAGAGGATGCCAGACATCCTGTGGACAGGAGCTGGGAAGGGTTACAAGGAGAGAGTTGAGACAGGCTTAGCTCTTAGACCCTACAATTCAAGGCCTGAGGCAGGTAGCTAGGGAGGCACCTGATTCTCAAGGGAATGGGGAATCTGTATACTGGGATAAAGGGTTACTATACAGAGAGTAGATCCCTGAGGGAGGGCTAGAAGGTGAGAGAGTACAGCAGTTGGTAGTGCCTAGAGCCTACCATCTGGCACTTCTAGCCATAGCCCATGATATTCCTCTTTGCAGGTCATATGGGCATAAAACATACAAAGAGGCGCATTATGCAAAACTTCTATTGGCCTGGAATTTCCAGAGATGTAACAGGGTACTGCAGGACCTGTGAGGAGTGCCAAAAGGTAGGCAAGGTGGGAGACAAGGTGAGAGCTCCTTTGATGCCTTTGCCTGTGATTGAGGAGCCGTTTCAGAGGGTAGCTATGGATATTGTGGGTCCTCTGAGTACCCCAGGTTCCACAGGGAAAAAGTATACCCTAGTGGGAGTGCATTATGCTACACGATACCCCGAGGCAGTGGCTTTGTCCTCCATTTAGGTAGAGAAGTGGCAAATGCTTTGTTAGTGATTTTCAGCAGGGTGGGCTTCCCAAAAAAATACTGACTGACCGAGGTGCCAGTGTCTGTGGAAGTCTTGTGGAAGCACATGACGACCAGCCCCTACCATCCCCAGACTAATGGTCTTCTTGAGAGGTTAAACTCTACAATCAAGTCCATGCTACAGGCATTTGTAGATCAGTTTAAGAGGGAGTGGGACAAATATTTGCCTAATCTGTTGTTTGCTTACAGAGAGGTTCCCCGGGAATCCACAGGTTTTTCACCCTTTGAGTTGCTGTATGGGCATAGGGTGAGGGGACGTCTAGATTTAATTTGAGATGAGTGGGAAGGTGAGTGTGAGTCTCACAAGGAGTCTGTTGTGGCATACGTCCTAAACCTCAAGACAAGGCTCAGGGAACTCATGGGCTTGGCCCAGGAGAACCTGGCAAAAGCCCAACAACAGAAAAAGGTGTGGTATGACAGGAATACTCGAGCTAGAGAATATGCTGTGGGGCAGCAGGTAATGGTTCTCATTCCTGTCAGACACAACAAGCTGCAAGCAGCTTGGGAGGGACTCTACAAGGTTGTAAGAAAGGTAAGTGATGTTAATTATATGGTGGAAGTGCTAGGCAGATGGTAGGGGCAAGAATTGTACCATGTTAACATGATGAAACCTTACCATGATAGGGAGGCCCTTGTGCTGAGTATTTGCAGTGGATTGCAGGAGGAGTCTGAGGGAGATCTTGTGACTGATCTCCTCAGTGAGGCTCGGGCTGACACCTCAGTGTAAGGGTTAGCAATGTCCCAGCAGCTATCTCCTACCCAGGTTAGAGAAATCCGAGCAGTGTTGCAGGAATTTGGGAAGTGTTCACTGGGAAACCAGGGTACACCCACCTGGTGCAGCACCAGGTGAATACAGGACCCCAAAGGCCTCATAGGCAGGCCCCTTATAGGATGCCTGAGAAAGTCAAACAGACTCTGAGGGAAGAGGTACAGGATATTTTGGAACTAGGGGTGATTCAAAAGTCCAACAGTCCCTGGGCCTCACCAGTAGTGTTGGTGCCAAAGAAGCATGGCAGCACCAGGTTCTGTGTGGATTACAGGAAATTAAATAGTCACACAGAGTTGGATGCTTACCCTATTCCTAGGACAGATGAGGCCATAGAGCAGCTGGGTGGGGCTAAGTATCTGACAACCATTGATCTTGCCAAGGGTTACTGGCAGCTGCCCTTGACTCCCAGTGCTAGAGAGAAGTCAACCTTTGTGACCCCATTTGGCTTGTATGAGTTCACAAAGATGCCCTTTGGGATGAAGAATGCCCCAGCGACTTTCCAGATGCTGGGGGATAATATCCTAGCAGGAGCAAGAGGGTTTGCCCTTGTTTACCAAGATGATATTGCCATCTACAGCCATTCCTGGCCAGAGCACCTTCAGCATGTCAGGGAGGTGCTGGGCAGATTACAGAGGGCAGGGTTGACCATTAAGCAGAGGAAAGTTAAGGTGGGTATGGCAGAGGTCTCCTACGTAGGACATAGAGTGGGGAGTGGTAAGATAAGGCCAGAACCTGCCAAAGTGGAAGCTATTCAGGCATGGCCTGCACTTGGTACCAAAAAGCAGGTGAGGGCATTCTTAGGGACAGCAGGGTACTACAGAATGTTTGTTCCTAGTTATAGTACCAAAGCTGCTCCCCTCACAGTCCTGACAAGGAAGAACAGGCCAGATAAGGTAGTGTGCATCCCAGCATGTGAGCAGGCATTTCAGAAGCTTAAAGAAGCTTTGGGAGGACCCCCTGTGCTAGCCAGTCCAAATTACAGCAAAGAATTTGTTGTGCAAGTGGATGCTTCGAACAATGGGGTGGGGGATATACTTAGCCAGATTTTGTTAGGGGGGAAGAGCACCCAGTGGTTTATCTCAGTCATAGGCTCCAACCCAGGGATGAATGCTATGCAGCTGTAGAAAAGGAATGCCTAGCTATAGTGTGGGCATTGCAGAAACTTCAGCCTTATCTGGATGGAAGAAAATACACTGTAATGACAGATCACAACCCTCTAACATGGTTAAACAGAGCTAGTCAGCAAAGTGCCAATTTCCTAAGATGGAGCCCGGGGTTGCAAGCATATGATATGTCAGTGCAGCACCACAGTGGGATTAGTAATGCCATTGTAGATGGGCTCTCAAGACAGGGAATGGGGTGAGGTATCCTCAGATAGACCTAACCCTCTCATGCGGCATTTCTCAAGGGTCACTTGAAAAACTAGCTTGAGTTCTCCAGGGGGGAAGAGATATGAAGATTGGGGAAATATGGGCAAAGGCTGCCAGCCTAGTCAAATAGAATTTGATACATAATTCTATTATTTGTATAAATAAATGTAAAATGCGGGCTTGTGTTCTTAAATGAAAGAAAACACTGAAAAATGTGAAATTCAAGATTGTTGCAACATTGCCATCTGCTGTAAGGAAAACCAAGCCAAGCATTTCAAATGTTCTTTGAAGTTACATTTATCTAAAATGTGGTGCTGAAGTGACTGGCTGAACACATTCTTTCTATTGTCTTAACTTAAGGAATAATTGTTAGAGTATACTTGTGGAATGTCTTTTATTGTGGTGGTTTCCTGAGCAGGTGTTAGCTTGCTAAATAATGCAGTCTGTTTGCCTGGGAACTCCAGACTAACTGTCAAAATGATGTAATGTGAATACTGGGAAAACCTAAGTGTCAAAATGATGTAATCTGGGAGGGCCTTAGCAGAGCTGTTTGTTGAGAGAGAGACTGAAAGCATTTTGTCTTGCACCATCAACCCCAGCACTGCTTATGCTCTTTATGTATGTAAGCAGGATTATAGCACTGTGTTTTTCCTTAAGAATAGCTAAAGATTAGAAAGTTAGATTATGTGTTTTCTTTGACATCCGACATGTCCTACTGTATTGTTTTAAGTTTCTGTGTGATCTCTAAACTCTTAGATATCACTGTGGTGTAGTAGTATTGTCTTGTGTTTTAATTATTTATTATTAAATATTTTAAAATTCTTTACCTGTTGCTGGTTTGTGTAGAGATAGTAGGCTCTAGACTACATTGCATATTTATAGAGTTGATTGTAATAAGCCACTCTAATAAGCCTTAGACTGAATAGTCACATTACCAATTGGATAATAATATTACACAGTACTAATTGGACACATTTTCAAGGGCCTTTGGGTAGCTTATATTTGTTAGCTGGTGGTGGCAGAAATAACCACCATATAGTCTGGGTAAAGGGGTACAGCAAGAGAATCTGTGTCAACCTTTCCCAGGAGTGTCTGTGAAGTTGTATAAATACTTATCTCAAAGTGTGTGGTGTGTTAGCTACCTGGGCAGTGACACGAAGCACTGGTGGGACAGAGAAGGTACTGGAGGTTAGCTTGCCAGCTAGACTGAGATCTGGACCTTATAGCTGTTTCAGTGGGGAGTCTTATTGGGGACCTGTAGAGCAAGGGAGCATCCACACCCAGACTGACTGTGATCTCTGTGTGCACTTAAGGGAAATTATACTTTACTGTGTGTATTTGTTATCCTTTCCTCTTCTATGAGACAACCTCGCTTGTGTTAGTGGTGAGGATTGAGGCTCCTTGATTGCTGGGCCAGGGTACGCTAGTCACAGCCTCATTGGAGGATCAGTAACACATTTGTGGATTTTGGGAATCCCAAATATGCTAGCCACAACCAGATGCTGCACCTTAAGATAATGAAATGTTACAAGATTAATCTCACACTGGTCCACCATATCTTGTAACCAATAATTTATTTTATAATAAGTCAACTGGATATAATTTAAAGATGTTTCTTCATATAACTCACAATTGTAGACATAACAGTGCATCCTTTGCAAATAATCATTCTTATTCATCACTGCTACCCCACCCCACTTATTGGACTTCATAATCCTCAATTTCCTGATTTGGGGCAATTGCAATAAGAGTTGAACTTCTTGGGCATTGAAGTTACACCCTGTTCTCAGCCCATTTCCCTGAGCCTTTGAATAACGGAACTCAAATTCCACCATTTTTTTCAAAAATCACTAAAGGAACTGCTAAAGATGGATTAAAAGTGCTTGTCTGAATACATTGTTTACTTTGAACAATATTCTGAGTATCAAAAACAAAACAGAAATTTAACTTCCTCAAAAATAATTTCAAATTGATTAAAATGTCATCCAGTTTGAATCGAGCCGATGGTACATTTGTTCATTTGTGACATTAAATGCTAAGAATTCTCCGGGTATTAATGACAATATTTCTATTGTACCCCTTCTCAAATGGAAGTCTTTTAATATTTAATTCAGCTAGTGTGCATTCTTTAATTATGTTAAAAGGGTAGTTTACAAATTATTTTAGTATTTTTAACATGTTTAATATAGGTTTTATATTTAATACAATTATACTGCACAAGATTTTAAACTAGAATTGCAATGATTAAGTTTTTATATGTCAGATGTCATGTGTATTTTAATGTAAATAGGAAGTGATGTATATGTTGAGTGACTTTGATGATGTCATGTGTATTTTACTATTAAAAAGGAAGTGATGTGTATGTTTAGTGACTGTGATGATGCCTAGGATTTGAAGGTGAAAGCGCTTAAGTCACGAATAAAGCTGGTTCTCTTTCCTGCCACTGTGCTGTTTTTTCCACGTTTTTTATTTTTTATTTTTGGTTTTAAAATGTCATCCAGTTAGAATCGAGCCAATGGTACATTTTTTCCATCAGCTCGATTCAACCTGGATGACATTTTAATCAATGTAAAATTATTTTAAATAATTTTTAAATTGATTAAAATGTCATCCAGTTTAAAATAATTTTAAATAAATTTAAACTAGATGCCATTTTAATCAGTTTTAAAATTATTTTAAATTATTTTAAACTGGATGACATTTTAATCAATTTAAAATTATTTAAAATAATTTTAAATTGATTAAAATGGCATCCAGTTTGAATTGAGCCGATGTGACAAATGTACCCCCTGACTTAAGAGTTCAGAATGCTGCCCATTACATGTTTGATCACAGAAATTATAGATAATAAAGTCACCTGCATTGTTCTTAATGATGATAGGTGTAGAAGACTCCTCATATTCTACATTATTTATTGTTGAACCCATAAGTCTAATTGAAGGTCGAACGTGGATATCAGTGGTAATGCTGATTCCTTCTGTTCATGCCATTCCATCCTCCTCAAAGTGCAGGGGAGGTTCCTTTGCCGCAATTGCTGATTCCTGATATGTTCGGACCTTCAAACCCCATTCATGCCCCAAGTGCATGCCTCAGAATCAACATGCTCCTCCTCAACAAACTTGTGACACATTTCATTGTCTCTCACATTGCTAGACTGCCTCTTATTGGTGTTTTGAGGCTTAGGCTAAGTCCTCCCTTCACAATACTCATAACGATCCCTTAATGATTCCTGTAAGGAAAAAAAGTTTGAAAGAGATCTCCATGAGTATTGTGACACTCGTACACTGACCAGTAATCAAGGAGCTTCAATCCTCACCACTAGCTTCAGTGAAGGGCGTGTACATTGGGAAGGATAACAAGTATACACACAGTAAAGTACAATTTCCCTTAACAGCACACAGAGATCACAGTCAGTCTGGGGCTGGTTTCTCCCTTTCTCTCCAGATCCCCAATAAGACTCCCTACTGACACAGCTACAGGGTACAGACCTCAGCCTAGTAGTCAAGCTAAAACCTTCAGCACCCTCTCTGTCCAAACAGTACTCTGTGTCCCTGCCCAAGTAGCTGACACACAGACACACTTTAAGATATGAGTTATATACAAACACACAGGCACTCCTGGGGAAGGCTGGCACAGGTTCTCCAGCTATGCCCCTTTCTGCCCAAGCTATAAAGTGGCACTCCACTACCACCAACCACTATTTATCAGCTACTAATAAGGCCCTTCCCAAAAGGTGACCAAGTTCACTGTGTAATATTACTGTTATCCAAATAGTAAGTGTGACCCAGGGCTAAAGCTATTGGAGTGGCTTGGATAGTATCATTGAATACATGCAATGTACACTAAGAGCTTAAAGTATCTCTACACAAAACAGCCACAGTTGAAAGGTTTAAGGTATTTAATAATAAATAATAAAAACACAAAGCAATACTCATCAATTCAACACAGTGCTAATACAGAGTTCAAAGATCACAGGAAACTTCTAAAATAATATTGTAGGATAGTCTGAAATTAATATAGAAAACAGCTAGACTAATCTTACTATTTCTATCTATCCCTAAGAGAAATACTAAAGTCTAAGATCCTACTTACAGAGCAAAGGCAGAGTGCTGGTGAGTTGATGTGTTCAGGTTCAGACAAAATCCAAAATGCTTTATCTTTCTCTCTGAGAAAGTCTTAAATTGATAACACAGTACTGCCAAGTCATTTTAGATTACATCATTCTTAACAGTTCTGATTTAGTTTCCCAGTCTAACAGAAACTCCAAATTGACATTTCTTTTTGTAATCTGCACCTGCAGGAAGCCACAGCAATAAAAGACATTTTACATGTAAAATCTAGTAATTACAATTTGTCCTAAGACAATAGAAAGAATTCCTTAGTCTAGAATCCTCTCTCTGGGCTTGAGATCAAACAGTCATACGATGCTTGACTTATCAGCTTTCTTCCAGCAGAGTGCACTGTGGTTACAGTTTTGATGCTCAGTACAACATATAGTTTAATCATAACATATAGTTCTCTTTACATTTGTAAACCAAGCCTGTGGATTATATTAGTATTTACAAATGACATAGAATTATTTACAAGATTCTATGTGGCTGGGCTGGCAGCCCCTCAGTTTTTCATAAGTATTGTGAAGGGAGGGCTTACCCTAAGCCCAAAAACACCAGTGAGAGGCAGTCTAGTGATGTGAGAGACAATGAAATGCACTACGAGTTTATTGAGGAGGAACAGGTTGATTGTGAGGCATGTCTCTTAGGCACAAATGGGGTTCAGAGGTCTGAACATATCAGGAATCAACATTTGCGACAAAGGAACCCACCCCCTGCATGTCGAGGAGGATAGAATTGCATGAACAGAATGAATTAGTGTTACTGCTGATATCCACGTTCAACCTTCAATTGGACTTATGGGTTCATGAAACAATAAATAATGTGGAATACGAGGAGTCCTCTACACCCATTATCATTAAGAACAATACAGGTGACTTTATTATCTATAATGTCAGTGATCAAACATGTACTGGGCAACATGCTGAACTCTTAAGTCAGGGGTGGGCATTTGTTCCATCTGCTCGATTCAAACTGGATGACATTTTAATTGATTTAAAATTATTTTTGAGGAAATTAAATTTCCATGTTGTTCTTGATACTCAGAATATGGTTCAAAGTAAACAATGTAGTTGGACAAGCACTTTTAATCTGCCTTTAGCAGTTCCTTTAGTAATCTTTGAAAAAATGGTGGAATTTAATCATCAAGGCACAGCGGAATAAGCCAAGAACAGGGTGTAACTTGAATGCCCAAGAATTTCAACTCTTATTACAATTGTTGCAAAACAGAGAATTGAGGGTTATGAAGCCCAATAAGGGGTGATGGGATAATAGTGATGAATAAGAATGATTATTTGCAAAGGATGCACTGTTATGTCTCCAATTGTGAGTTATATGATGAAACATCTTTAAATTATATCCAGTTGACTTACCGTAAAATAGATTATTGGTTGCAAGATATGGTGGACCAGGGTGAGATTAATCTTGAAACATTTCATTATCTTAAGGTGCAGCATCTTATTGTGCCTAGCATATTTGGGATTACCAAAATCCACAAATGTGGACACTAAACACTTGAACATATTCCAGCTGCTCAAATCAATAAAGGCAGTCCACAGTATGTATAAAACCACCAATAATTCCAGTAATTCCAATAGACACATGAAATACTCGAAGCAAAGTAAAAATAAATTGTTGATTTATTACATGACCAAAACATATTTATTTTTACTTTGCTTCGAGTATTTCATGTGTCTATTGGAATTACTGGAATTATTGGTGGTTTTATACATACTGTGGACTGCCTTTATTGATTCGAGCAGCTGGAGTACGTTCAAAATCCACAAATGTGTTACTGATCTTCCAATGAGGCTGATAGTTAGCAGTACAAAAGCTATGACCCACCACCCTAGGAAAATTTATTGATGTGAAACTACAAAACTGTTTTAAGGAATTTCATCATATATGTAAGGATTCCTGGGACTTTTTGCTTAAAGTAAAAAATTTGAAATTTTCCAGTCAATGTATTTTTTACAGTAGATGTGGTTGAACTATTTCATGTGATACCGCATGAGGTAGGATTGGACTGGTTTCATGATTTCTTGTATGAATTCTGTGGGTTAAGTAACAATGGCATCAATGTTTTGGTGATGTGTATGGAAATGGTATCAAAAATTATTTTGTTTATCTAGAAGGTCAATGTTTCAACAAATAAAAGGAGTGGCAATGGGGGTGCTAACATCATTTTATTACAATAGGAAAGGAAATACTTATTTGAAAAATTTCCCCTGGCAAGTATATCTCTGCTTTTTGGATGACATATTTTTGTATGGGAACAGGCAGAAGATGAGATAAGTACCTTCGTAGATTATATGAATGACAACAAACCTTTTTTAAGTGTATGTACACCTACAATTGTAATCCTATTAATTATTTAGATGTTTTGTTAACTAAAGATTATTCTAGGGAGGAATTTGTCAGTTCCATTTATAGGAATCCCACATATTGTAACAGCCTGCTGCACTTTGATAGTTGCCACTCCATGCACCAGAAAGGGGGGTAAAATCCCAATTTATTCAGCTGGCCCAAATGGTGTCAGATCAAGACCCCTTCTTGATCGAATGTGAGACTCTGAAGAACATGTTTACAAATAGAGGATGCCTCTTTGATTAGACATTAGGTTACCAATCAAAGAGAGTAGAGAGGTATTGTACCACTTCTATGGTTCACTTTCTCATCAGTTGGTGAGATGACTGGTAGCAGGATGTCTCCAAATAGTAATCACAACATGTCTTTTATTACTAATTATTGCCTGGAAGCTGGGCAGACTAAGGAGATTCTAACCAAGAATTGATTTATATTTTCCTGTTTTAGTGAAGTCACCAACAGGATTGGATCACACCCAGACTTTGTATTTAGAATGGGCACTCTATTAGAAATTACTTGGAATATGGTCAGGACATCAACAGGCCCCACCTTAGTATGAAGAAGCAGGGACCTATAAATGTGTTTTTTGCATTTTTTCATAAGTACATTTTGGTGTGGGAACAAATTGTAGTAAAACACGTGATGATTAAACTAAGGTTTCATTGTAGATGTAACTCCCAAGGCTAAGTTTACGCAGCCATTTGTCAGAAGTGCAGCAGTTTTTATGTGGGCAAAATCAAAAGAAAATTTAAAGAGAGAATATACGAACATGTCTCTGATATTAGAAAGAAGGATCCAGGTAACATATTGGTTAAACATTTGGGGCAATATTCTGATCACCACTTTTTTGTTTTTTGGGATCGAATTAGTAGTCAAAAATCCTAGGGGGAGGACCTTGGGGTGATAGGATAGAAGAAAACGAGCTTCACTGGAAGCTGAGGTTTAATACCATGGTTCCCCCAGTTTAAATGATTATATTTCAATAGGAAGTGTATTAAGTTTAAAATCTTATGAGATTTAATTGTTTGGTATTTTATATTTTGTTTATTAACAGATATATTTTATATGTGTTTTTTAATTTAATGTGTAAGTGTCTAAGAGTTATGCATGCAATGGCATTTTAATTTGGAATTTTGTTTACCAATTTCTTATTGGTCCATCATAGTCATGTGAACTTATTAGGCAGAGTATATTAATTAGTTAATTGACTTTGGTTTTTGTGATTCTGATGAAGTTTGATACAAAAATGCTCAATCATTAAAGTGTTTTGAACTGTATTGCTAAATCCCTGGACTTGTTTTTCTCTTTTTGAAATTGTGATAATTAGTGAAAAATAAGATGGAGTTATATGACAAGTGCATCTCTTGACCTGTACTCTAGACTGAATCATTGGCTGCAATGAGCATTCCATCTCAAATGGTTTCACATTGCAGCACATGCACTTTCATTGTGAAAGCATCTATTTCTGTACACTGGGACACATGTGGCTTTCTATAGTTAACTTTCTTCCATTAAGCATTTTATCTACTTACCTTAGGAAAGCAGATGTCTATCTTTTTCTTGGAATTTGTAATGTTCACATGTGATTTGCTATGATTTAACTGTTTAATCATTCATCCATTTGAAGACATGTTAGAAAAGCAATGCAGCCTTTGTTAAAGTCATTGAGATGATCATTATTTTGTAACAAATCCATCTGCATGGAATATTGTTGTGAAGCAGCAGTGCAATATTGCAAGGTTACCATTGTAAAGCTGCATGAAAGGAAATTCAAAGAAGTTTAAATAAGAAGTTAATTTATACTGAGTTTCCTCTTTTTAAAAAAAACATTTTATTACATTTGAAATCAGTATGAAATAACAATATAAATTTTACAATGCATAACAATCAACTAAGAAACAAATAAAACTATATACAGGGTCTACAACAAAAATTTACATTGAACAAAACCAATAGAATGTTTCCAGTAAGTCTAAGTTTTTGCCAAGATAAATTTGTATGTGTGATATTCGATGTTCTGTTATATGTAGTTTGTATAATTCACAAATTTCTGCTAAGCAGATAAATTCAGTAAAAGAGAAGATATTTTTACTTTTCCAATTTATTGTGATGACTTTCCTGCAATGGTCAGCATGGACAAAAGTAGACACACTTTGTAAGGAATCTGGAATTGGGGCATGAAATAAAATCAAGGAATTTGTAATTGTCTGACCGCAATATTTTAGCAAAGTTTTTGAATTCTACCCAAAAATGGAACAATCGTTTTACACTCTATAACCGTGTGAAGCCAATTTGCATCTAAAACTTCATCATACCTCCAACATTTTGTTTTCTCCTTTTTTTTTATATCAAACCAGTTGTATGTGGTGTTAAAAAGCTTCTATGTAAATATTTCCAAATAAAAATTCTCCAATAGAGTGATAAGGAGGTGTGACTTATAGACTTCAAAGATAATTTTTTATTAATTTCTGAAAAAGTTTCATTTTTAATTTTTGTTGAATAATCCCAATAAAATGAATCAAAGGCAATAAATTCAGCTCTTAAGATCTTATAAATTATTGATAGATAAGACTTATTTTTGGTCACATCACTATTAATTTTAAAGAAAAATTCTAAAATTTTTGGTATGGGATTATTAATAAATTCCCTAAAAATGTGTATACTTAACCAGCTATTTCTCTTTATATTATATCTGGCCAAGAGGTAATCAGTAATATGTATTTTATTTCCATTTAAGAATTGATACCAAAATTTTAAACCACTTTCTCCAAGATCAAGTATTTTATTTAGATTAAATGATTCCAAACAACCATTGGTGTAAGCTATAGGGAACATCAGAATTAATAAATCTTTGACAAGATAATTACTATCCATCACTTTCCTGAACATAGTTAAAATATAATTAACACAAAGAGTAGAAACAGGATCATTTTTGGTATGCATATAAAAATATTTTATGATCCAATAAATTTTATTAATGTCTGATTGAAATTTTACATTTATTTCAGATACACTATTTGAAATTAAAATGGTTTCATCTAATAGTTTCCAAACTGAAGTATAGGAAAAATTCAGCCAATGACTCACCATATTTATAATGTATACTGAGTTTCCTAATGCTGTGTATCTACAACATTGGGATCATCTGCTGTAGAACCCAATGGACATCTATGATATTTTCATATTAAGAAAAAAAGAAGCAGCTTTTTAGAACTCCTGTTTCCAAAAATGTGTTAGCAGGCATACAATCCAGAAATAAAATAGTGCAAAAAGTATATTTTCCAGAAAAGCTAAATAGTTATTACTGACAAGGGTTCTGGCCAGTAAAAGGCAGTTCTGCCTATATAATCCCCTGAAATATGTTCTCAGAAGACTGTTATACTTCAAATCAAATATAGGGTTCACAGAATGGGAAACATTATTTTCTAGAAATGCTACATTTTGAAAAATTCATTTTCACTGAACATTTTGACAGATAAAGTAAGAATATCCCCTTTTCATGTCTAGAAAAAAACAGAAAATAAAGTTATAACCTTATCTAAGAAATATAAACTTATCTCTAGATAACCATTCCCTCCAATACACAACAAAACTGTTTTCCACACCCACATCTCACATTCACTTTATCTACCGATTAAATTATAAGCACCAATATCCCTCCTTTTAACTCCCTATAGCCAAGTATCTGCTACAAATCTCAGTATCTCACTATACTTCTCTGCCATAATACAAACAACACCCAAACTCTCTCACCTCAACTCTTGGCTCATCCCACTCTCCTAACACCCCTATTTCACCATCTCCTATTTTCAACCTCATATTAGCAAGCCCTCATATCTTACTTCTAATACTTCTTTCCCTTCCCACAATGTTCTAAAACTGGTGAGTTCTGCTTCTCTCATTCTAACCTCTGCACCCACCTTTCCTATATGAACATATCATCTTAATTTCTTCCTAGTCTATATCACCATATTTTTCTCATATGCAATGTCTGCTTCTATCTGTACCAAACACCTAAAAATGAGATTTCACACCATCATCTTCACTGTCCTTACACTCACCAACCATCTAACATCCTATCAAAATAAGTTATATAACACTTTCTCCTATCACACTGTAACAAATCCTCACACTCACCAATCTTTTCCCATTAGCTTTAAAATAACCTTTAACCTCTATAACATGACATATAGATTACTTCCCATATAAATGCATTCAAAGTTATTCAAAATCTCAAACATTTCTCAAGTACACTGAACTCCTAATTAAGTTCACCAAATCTCTTTGAAACTTCACTTCACAACCAAAACTCAAGGGAGATATTTACCCTAATCCTGATCCCAGAAATGCTCAACAACCCAACATCTTCCCTACTCCACTCCACTGTACTCTAATTCCAGTTTCCCTTGAAGGATCTAACCTCCTGCTACTTAACATAGTCAACAAGGTAAACAGTCTTTACACCTGCCTGTCTCTTTACTCTCCAGACATAGCCGTACTTAGAGAAACTTGGCCGAAACCTGAAATTAACAACAATGAAATTCTCCCTCCAGGTTATAACATACATAGATATGATAGAAAAATCAAACATGGAGGTGGAATAGCCATAAGGTATAAACAAAATTTAAAATTAGAACTTAAAGAACCAAGCATTCCTGAATTTAGTAATGTTGAGATATTATTTACCAAACTCAAAATCAGCTGCAATAAATAACTAACAATAATTGCTACTTATATTCTTTCTGCCAATAACCCTAACATAATCAAGCAATCCTTCACTGAGCATCCTTGACATTCTGACAAGAAACCATCATAATCTGTAAGAATATCACTAATTTCATTAACTTACATGGATTTACCCAGGTTCTACAAACTGTGACAAGAATAGACAAAACCAGCAAAAGGCAATCAATACTAGACAGGATCCTAAATAACAATCTTTATCTAGCACTCCAATCAGGTTGCCTCCCCCGATAGCATCAGTGATCATCTCCCTACATGCTTGCTCAGACACCATCTTAATGCCCCCAGACATAACTCCTACCAACAAATTCGCAACAAAAAGAACTTTAATGCACAAACACTTATTTCAGTCTTACAACTCTGAGACTGTACCCCACTCAGAACAATTCCCTTTGATACTGCTGTGCACTATTTTAATACTACCTTCCTTGACATACTAAGCAGGCTAACCCCTTGCAGAACTGCTAGAGTAAAATCTAACTATGCACCTTGGTTAACAAAATCACTAAAAGTCTGCTCAAACAAAGAGACAAAGCCTAGGGACTTTGGCATACTAACAAAAAACAAACAGAAATCAAAGATCACTACAGACAGCTTTGAAACAAGGCCAAGTCCCAAGTCAAACTAGACAAAAAAATACTATACTGTAATATAGCAACAGCAACATGACAATCCCCCCACAATTTGGTCCACCATAAATAAACTCCTTTAACCCAGTTAATCATCCACACCTACCCCTTCTACAGCATTGCTACACAATTTAACACATTCTTTACAAATTTCCTCCACTCACTTTCCAAGTCCCATGTTAATACACCTCCAGCTATCCCAACTATATCCAATGAAACTAGTGACACATTCTCCTATAAACCTGTAAAAACTTATACCATAAAAAATTACTTTCTAAACTTAAACCCACAACCTTTGCAGCTGATAACCTACCTACAGAATTCCTAAATCTAGCAGCAGATGCTGTAGTCTATCCCATCTCTATTCTGATTAACCACTCTGTCACTGAACACTACAGTCCCTTAACCTATAAAATAAAGTATCCCTCTACATAAAGGTGGCAACTCTACTGAGTTCCATAACTACAGACCTGTAACTACCTTACTGCCACTATCCAAAATATTAGAAAAATGCATCAACATGCAGCTTTTAAACTACCTATTATCTAAAAATGTCTTATCTAACACACAGCATGGTTTCCACCCAAACCATATTACCACAGCTCCCCTTCTAAGTTTTACTAACACCATCAACCAATATAGAAATGATGGGAAACTTGTATCCTCCATCTTCTTGGATCTTTTGAATGCTTTTGATACTGTCTTCATTCAGAAACTTCTTGTTGAAATTTCCACCCTAAAACTTACCAACTTTTCTCTTGCATGATACCATTGTAACTTAACTGGCCGACAACAAGCTGTCTAATTGCAACACAATCTCTCATCTCTACTGCCTGTCAACATGGGGGTGCCCCAAGGTTCAATTCTAGGTCCTCTACTTTTTAGTATTTTTACCAACAGACCCCATACTTCTCCTCCCCTAGCCTCCATCATTCAATACACCGATGACTGTACTCTTATCTGCGCTGCATCATCCCTAGAATGACTTGAAGCTACAATGCAATAGTCCTTCTTAGCTGTCAAATCCTGGTTATCTGACTCATAACTAATTCTGAACCCATTCAAAACTAAACTGATGCTCTTTCTCCCCAGTAAATCATGAGAATCCCAACTCCATTCCAAATATATTCCTCTAACAACACCATAATAACAGCCATATCCCAAACAAATGTATGAGGCATCCTAATTGACAATAACTTGAAATTTGACAAACACCTATCACAGTCCATCAAAAACACACATATTAAACTAGGTACACTGTACAAAAGTAAGCCTTTCCTCACTAACACTGCCCCTCACCAGGAGAATCCAGGGTCTGAAACATCTATCTTACACAAATAGGCTAAAGGCCCTGTCCCCTCTACTCAGTCTCATACAGACTACTAAGAGGTGACCTCTGTCTGGCATACAAAGCAATCTCAGACTATGCCTTGATGGTACTGCTGCATATCCACAGGTCAATCTCCACTACAGTAGCCCACATGCACAACCTCAACCTGGTCTGTGACATCAATAGGACTTGTTGGCCTGACAGATTTGTGTCCCAGAGATTCACCCTTGTGTGGAATAGACTCCCTCTCCACATCAAGCAGAGTACCTTATTAACCATTTTTAAGTACAACCTGGATAACTGGATAGGGAACAGAAAATACACCCCTGAGATTCCACCTGTGTCCTACTGGACAGGTGCATTGGGTGCTGACGTGTCGGAACATGGGCTAAATTCTTGGCTAGGCTTAGGTCTCAGGGCAAATAGCCTAGAAACTTTCTATGATCCTATGATAAGACAGGGAATTGCCAGAACTCATCTACTCTCCACCCTACTATATGCCTCTCCTATCTTCACTAACCTAAAGAAAACTGTTCTATCCAAGCTTGAAACCTGCTACAATAAAACAGTTAAATTTGCTACAAACTCCTCACATACGTATCTCCACTGCTCTGCCTTACAACTCAGCTGACTGGAATTACCCAATTACTTAACCTGTACTCAACTCACTACCACTCACAGACTGGTATACCAAACTGATAAAACCCCTGCTCTTCAACTAATGCTTCAATCTTATACCAACAATCAGCTACTCTGATCCTTGAATAAATCTTTATTACAGATTTCCATATCCAACAATAACACTGGAGACTCTCTCTACTCTAACCTCATTTCCAAAATCTGGAATACCATCCTTCAACCCATCATAACTACTGCTGACCCAACTCACTTTAAAAAGCTACTTAAGGTCTTCCTCAGTAACAACTGGTTCTGCCCTTGTACTAGTCCTGGCTAAATCTTAAATATCTACTCGACTTATTTCTCATACATTTGAAAAATTATGTCACTCACTTCTTGGATGTTTTTTTTCAATACCCCTGCACTGTTTGAAATATTGATCATGTATTTATCTTTATTAACAACCTGTATAATCTGTGTCACATTCAAGTCAATGTAACCCAATGTAATTTTGTGATGTGTGTAGCTTGTGTATACTAAGTAATTTGTTAATTTCCTCTGGCGCTTTTCTCTCCTGGCCTCCACTGAAAATGGGCTCTTGTCAAGTTGGACTATCCCGGTAAACAAATGTTAAATAAACTAAATAAATAAATAATACAGTGAAAGGAAGAACAATATTTTTATTTCTCCCTATCAAACCATTCTGGTACCTTCTTCCATTAAAGTAACAAAACCATTGAAACTATGGTATGTGAGATCAAAATGGTCACCCATTTTGTTTAAGTATTTTATTTTACCTATGTTGACTAGGTAAGTCCACTAGTCAAACTGACCTTTTTCATGGACTACTGGGAGCACTAAATGGTTAAGTGACTTGTTCAGAGTCACACAGTAGGTAAATAAAGGTAGAATGAATCAAATATTGTGCCATGAGTACAGGAGGTAGCTTATTAATAGTCCAAAGCATTAGTCTTCTCTGTTTTTACTGACAGTAGGGTTCATAAGCCTAAATTAGGCTAAATGCATCTCGTAATCTGAGTTATGCCTTCAATGTTTATTTCTGTATTTAATTATTTATCCTTTGTTGACATGGTTAACCTCACTAGGGCAGAATGGACAAGCAGTACAGATGTTTGCCATCCGACAATGTATAAACTATACACTGGAAATGATGCAGATAGAGTTTATAGTCATTTAGAAGAAAACTCAATCATGGCAATAGAACAAAACTGTAATAAAAGAAAGTCATATGGAACAAAGGATAATTTGTTGTTAAGTAACATCATAATGGAGAACTGTAAAAAGGGGAAGAATCTAAGTATGGCATGGACTGACTACAAAAAAATCATTTGACAGTACCTCACATTCATGGATAAAATAGTGTTTAAAAATGTACAAGATACATTCTACACTGATAGATTAGATTACAGCGACCATGAAACAGTGGCAGACCACTTTGCAATTAAGCCATGATAAAGGACAAATTATTATTCCAGGGATAAAAATTCAAAGGGGGATAGTTTAGGTTCACTCTCTGTCACCACTGCTATTCTGTCTTGCTCTTAACGCATTAAGCTGTCTACTTAGCACATTAGGCCATGGCTATAATTGGCTCCTAGATAACAAAAGAGTATAAAGATCTCTCATCTTCTTTTTGTGGATGATTTAAAACTTTATAGTTCATCAGATGAGGAACAGAAAGCACAACTGCAAGTGGTTAAAATTTTTAGATGATGTAAGAATGTCATTTGGTCTTGATAAATGTGCAAAAGCAACCTTTAAAGTAGGAAAGCTGCAGCACCAATAAAATAGCAGTTTGGGACAGGAATGTGATATAAAAGAATTTGAGCAAGAGGGAATGTATGAATATTTGGAAACTGATGAAGGATCAACAATAAAACATGAACAAATGCAAATAAAACTAAATAAGGAATATTTTAGAAGGCTTAAATTAATACTAAAAACAGCATTGACATCTAGGAATAAAGTCCAAGCTATAAACCAATTTGCTCTTCCTGTCTTAACTTACAGCTTTACAGTGATTGACTGGCCCCAAAACATGTTGGACAAGTTAGACAGGGAAACAAGAAGGATGCGTCATGCTCATTAAATGATTTATAAAAATTAGTGCATACCAAGATTATATACCCCATGTACTGAAGAGATATGTGCCTCCTCGAAACTGATTATATGTATAGATATGTAATCGTGGGATTGCACACATATCTGCTAACTTTACAAGACCCAAATGTAGTGAAAGTTTTTAAATATGAGGAGAAAAAGACTAAGATGACTTCCCTGCATAGTTTACCAGAAGCATATGGGTCAAGTGGGAATGAAAATCAAACCAGAAGCAAATAAAAATCAGGCAGACATGAATGTGCCAAAAAAACAAAGGAAAGAATATAAGGTGAATGTTCAGATGAGAAGGCAAGGAATGTGGAAAATATAGCTGCAAGTATAGGAAACTCTTGGAACAACATTATTTTGATCAGGAAATGTACTCACAAGTGAGGAGAGTGTGTTGAGCAGATGGAAAGAGTACTTTGTGGGGTTGATGAATGAAGAGAATGAGAGGGAGAGAAGGTTGGATGATGTAGGGATAGTGAATCAGGAAGTACAATGGATTAGCAAGGAGGAAGTAAGGATAGCTATGAAGAGGATGAAGAATGGAAAGACTGTTGGTCCAGATGACATACCTGTGGAAGCATGGAGGTGTTTAGGTGAAATGGCAGTGGAGTTTTTAACTAGATTGCTTAATGAAATCTTGGAAAGTGAGAGGATGCCTGAGGAATGGAGAAAAAGTGTTTTGGTACCGATTTTTAAGAATACAGGTGATGTGCAGAGCTGTAGTAACTACAGAGGGATTAAACTGATCAGTCACAGAATGAAGTTATGGGAAAGAGTAGTGGAAGCTAAGTTAAGAAGGGAGGTGATGATTAATGATCAGCAGTATGGTTTCATGCCGGGAAAGAGCACTACAGATGTGATGTTTGCTCTGAGAGTGTTGATGGAGAAGTACAGAGAAGGTCAGAAGGAGTTGCATTGTGTCTTTGTGGACTTAGAGAAAGCATATGACAGGGTGCCTAGAGAGGAGTTGTGGTATTGTATGAGGAAGTCGGGAGTGTCAGAGAAGTATGTAAGAGTGGTGCAGGATATGTACGAGGGTAGTGTGACAGCGGTGAGGTCTGCGGTGGGAGTGACTGATGTGTTTAAGGTGGAGGTGGGATTACATCAAGGATCAGCTCTGAGCCCTTTCTTATTTGCAATGGTAATGGACAGGTTGACAGACGAGATCAGACAGGAGTCCTCATGGACTATGATGTTTGCAGATGACATTGTGATCTGTAGTGAGAGTAGGAAACAGGTGGAGGAGACCCTGGAGAGGTGGAGGTATGATCTAGAGAGAAGAGGAATGAAGGTCAGCAGGACTAAGACAGAATATATGTGTGTTAATGAGAGGGAGGATAGAGGAATGGTGAGGATGCAGGGAGTAGAGGTGGCGAAGGTGGATGAGTTTAAATACTTGGGATCAACAGTTCAGAGTAATGGTGAGTATGGAAGAGAGGTGAAGAAGAGAGTACAGGCAGGATGGAGTGGGTGAAGAAGAGTGTCAGGAATGATTTGTGACAGACGAGTACCTGTAAGAGTGAAAGGGATGGTCTACAAGAGGGTAGTGAGACCAGCTATGTTATATGGGTTGAAGACAGTGGTACTGACAAAAAGGCAGGAGTGAGAGCTTGACGTGGCAGAGTTGAAGATGTTAAGATTTGCACTAGGTGTGACGAGGATGGACAGGATTAGGAATAAGTATATTAGAGGGTCAGCCCAGGTTGGAAGGTTTGGAAACAAAGCCAGAGAGGCAAGATTACATTGGTTTGGATGTGCTGAGGAGAGATGCAGAGTATATTGGGAAAACGATGCTAAGGATGAAGCTGCCAGGTAACAGGAAAAGAGGAAGGCCTAAGATAAGGTTTATGGGTGTGGTGAGAGAGGACATGCAGGTGGTTGGTGTGACAGAGCAAGATGCAGAGGACAGGAAGAAATGGAAACAGTTGATCTGCTGTGGCAACCCATAACAGGAGCAGCCGAAAGAAGAAGATCGAATGCAGGAATGATTAAGGAGAGATGAATTTAAAACAAAAGATGAAAGGTTAATATTGGCAGACCAAGATAGTGGACTACCTACACAATGGTTTGCAAAGTCCATTGAACATGTGGGAGAAAAGGACAAATGCAGGTTTTGTAAAACTGAACTGTAGACAGTCGCACATCTTGTAACTGGTTGTGATATACTAATGGTAAAGGATTGTATAATAAAAGGCATAATAATGTGGCAAGACTGTTGCATTAGAGATTGTGCTAAAATTATGGTGTTGAAGTGGCTGAAAAACATTGCAAACATGAGCGACAAAGCATCATAGAAAATGATGAAGTGTATATCACATGGGGTCACCCACTACCCAACAGTTCAAACAATAGATGCAAGAAAACCAGATATAGTTGTCCATGAAAATAAGATAAAAGTGGCATTGATCACTGAAATCGCTACACCCAGTGACTAGAGTGTCTCATGTACAATGAGATGCAAAGTCATAAAATACCAGGATTTGCAGGCAGAAATGAGGACAATGTGGAAGAAGGATACTCAGACAGTTCCAGTAGTAGTAAGAGCAACAGGTCTTATAAAAAAGAATTTATAATCATATTTGGATATGTTACCAATACATATAACTCCATACGAATTGCAGAAGGTGTCATTACTGGGTACAATGTGGGTGCTGCAAAGAGCATCAAAAATTGAAACAATTCTAATTTCATGAACTTTAATCATACTTTGAGTTAGGAATGGAGTCCATTCCTGTCATGGCATTAGAAACCCAAAAGACTTGGAGAAATTAAAAGGGAGAATGGAGAGTCAATACAGATGCTTGCCACAAGGTGAGTAGGGTTTCTGCAAGCTTGCATTTATTTATCCATGGTTGGCCAGGTTAGTCCCACTAGGCTCATGGCCTCTTTTCAGCAGAGACCTGAGGTGGAGTTTATACTACTAGGGACAATTTGACCAAGGGCATTGGGGAACTTCTACTATTCATTGTTGCGAGTGGGAACCATTTTGAAGGAGTACTTCCTGTTTATGTTCCAGACACAGAGGCAGCCTGGAAAAACAGGGAGGCAGATGGAGAGAGAGAAGAAGATGGTGGAGTATTGAAAGAAATATAGGAGAAAGCAAATACTGAGATTGGAGAATGTGTGTGCAGGATTCTGAGAACATTTTTCAAAGAAACCTGCTTGATGGAGATGAGTTTGCAATCATCGTGAGGGTTATAGGATGATTTACTTAAAGAAATGGTGATGCAGAGTGGGACAGAAGATGAAGTAGATCTTTCCTGGGGAATATTTTGGAGAAAATTCAAATGGAGGCTGAACAGACAATTCTGAAGAATAGTGGTGTGATGGAAAATAAAATAAATGCAAGGGAAATAAAAGAGGGCAAAAGTGGAGTTGCAGAAATGAAGGCAGAAGAAAATGTGTGGGACAATTTAATATCTCCTTTGGGTGTAAAAGCACATGAGGTAAGAGCATTTGTTCTTATTAACAAAAAGACATTTTATGACATTATATTTGAGACTGTTTTTTCAATGGAGATTTTCTTGCAGAATATGAAAAAATAAAGACTGTAACCCATAGTCTTTATTTCATAAAAGCATTTCAGAGGGAAACAAAAAAAAGAAGATTCATGTACAATTTCGAACAAATGTAGAAAGAAAGACTTTGAAAGGACATTTGAAAACTTTATGAAAAGAAGTACTGGACATTGCAAAAGTTTATGTGTGGAGGCAGAAAGAAAAAGCCACCCCACAAATCCAACACAGCTCCTTAATGAATTAAATAAAAGTGGAAGATAGTCCAACTTTAAAAACCACACAATAGTTTATTATGAAAATAGGTGTTACTGAGCACTTTCATCCCTGAATAATAATGGGACGACAAAGTATTATTGTAACACTACATTACACTTTTTAAACAAAAAGCCTATGAGAGTTACATTGTTGCTATTGGGCCATTCTAATTAAAGCAACAGCACATATTATTCCATAAAAAAAACTTTTGTAATCATGAAACTTTAAAAATATTATTAAAAAAGAATCAATAACTACAGGTGTATAAACCAAGTATAAAACTAATTTTTTTGTCGAAATAGTTCTCCCTTCTTGTAAACATAAAATCACACAACATAGTGACTTTTTGAGTTAAAACACAATTAATCAAAATGATATAAAAGCTGTACATGGTCAGCTTCAAAAAAACATCAGAGAGAAACTGCTTCATTCAAACCATGAGGACCAGTGGCATTAGTTTTTATTTTTGCCACTCTGACTCTTTATATTCAAGTTTTATTTTCCATGGTCCCCCTCTTGAGTTTAACTCAATTACATCGATGATAAAAAAATGGAGGAGTGGCCCTCATTACTGCAAATATGTTTCCATAAACTATTCCTAATATCTTGCTTCTTCGCGAATGGAGAAAAGAGATTTTGTCAATAGTGATGACTGTGGTCAGAGATACAGATAATAGACAAGAGAGGGCTGGAATTGATTGGAGAAAACTGGCAAAGGAACCAAGTTATTGGGAGCAATTAACTAGGCAAAGCAAAAGAAATAGGGGTCTCCTGAATGAAAGACTAGCACTGGTAGAGTTTTTAATAGAATCTAGAACAGAAGCTGCTGTTAAAAAAGAATTAGTAAAGCATATAAATACTGCATGATAATTATAAGACTCAATCAAAGGAGATTAGACAGGACTGGGAAGAGAGTTTGGATAAGCAATTCACAAACAGACAATGGGAGCATATATGCATATCTCCCAAATATGCAACAAAGTCTAGAAGATTTATGATCTTTGCCTGGAAGTGTTTGCATAGGTATTTTATACCACAAGTAGACTCCAAAGAATTTATCCTCAGGTGGATACCCAAGTGTTGGAGGTGTGATGGGCAAGAAAGAGATGGGTGGGAACATATTTTTTGGGAGTGTAATGAGTTGGTAGACTTTAGGGATTCCCTGCGGACTGCTCTGCTGGAGATGCTGGGTGAGGTGATTGAATTGACTTGGGAGATTATTTTTTTGAGTTATGATACAGAATCGTAATTGCCTAGACATAGTAAAGCCTTGCTGAGTCTAATTATGGTAGCTGCCAAAAAAACAATTACTAGAAAATGGAAATCAATGTGTAGACCAACTTTACTAGAAGTAGTGAATATAGTTGTTGTGTCTTCCGGCTTTTCCCGGTTAGGGGTCGCCACAGCGGAACTCCGGTCCGCTAATGATTGGCAGTAGATTTTTACGTGCTGGCTTGCCAGGCCTAATGCACAACCTTCAACGAAGGAACGTCCATTCACGCATGTCACCACACAGAAGACACTCTAACTGAGAATCGAATGGGCAACGTCTAACTGTGAGGCGACAACGCTACCGCAGCACCACCACCACAGTATAAGTAGTGAATATAGTAACAGAGATAAAACAACTGGAATTAGAATTGTTAGAAAAGGGAGGGAGCAAACTACATAGCAAAACAATGGGAATTGTGGAAACAATATATGTAGAACAGGACTGAGGCTTAACAGGCAGGATTTGAATGAGCCATATAATGCTTAATTTACAGTGACTGAATAGATTATAAGTGATGTATAATGTTTGCAACTACAGTTGTTTCATATTGCACCTGTGATGTATACTGTTTGCAACTAAAGTGGTGTCGTGTTTGTTTTTCATTTGAATAAATGAAAGATTGCCAATGTCATGTGTGAAAATTTAATAAAGATGTTTGTTGGAAAAATATCTTGCTTCTTCACATTCCTTAAATGCTGATAAATTATATCTTTTAGTGCTCTCTCCATGTTACCAATATAGAAATAGAAGCACTGTGAACAAAGTAATGTATACAACTTTTTCTGTTTTACAGTTGCATCTCATAGGGCACACAATTCTCCCAAACCCTTTGACCCACATGTATTCTCCTTCCCTAATATACTGACAGTAAGTGTATCTACCACATTTCAGCATCAGATGGGGTCTGTGTCTGCCATTAGTTGATGATACTTTCTCCCTTTCCAAGTAATATTTTATATTACTGTCTCTCCTAAATGTCACTATAGTGCAACCACCAAATTTTACCCTGTTTAAACCCCCTATTTTCTGGATTTTTCAGTTATTACTCAAAATATCCTGAATACTTCTGGCCTCATTGTTGTACATAATACTACACTCTTTGTTGAATTTAGTGTCCTTAAACAGACTATTGTTCTCACGGCCTATACTACTGCCTGAAAGGTTTATAAAAATGTTGCAACCTTTTTTGTCTAGCCTTTTGAAATATTTCTTCCAGAAATTCTAGGGAGTATCCTCTGTGCAATAACATAACTTTTAATATTCCCCCTTCCTTAACAAATGTTTCTATCTCAGATATCATCCTTACTAGTCATACCCATTGTTCTTTAACCAGGGCTTTCTTTTGATGTAAAGGATGCCAGCTGTCAAAATGGAGCAAAGAGTTAGAATACATGGGTTTTCTATAAAGACCAGAAGTAAACCATCTATTTCCATGGTCAGATTTTAGCTCCAAATACAAATAGTTTATGACATTAAAAGATGTATTCATTTTGAAGCTAAAAAAGTGGGTAGTGTTGTTAAAGTAGCTGAAAAACTCATCCTACTTGGCTTTGGTGTCTTTCCAAAATATAAATATGTCAGATAGGAAGCATCCATAGAGGTTACAGCAGATGCCAAAAAGCAAATTGAAAACATAGCTATGCTCCCAGTAAGCTAAAAATTATGTTTGCAAAAATGAGGGCACAAGTGGCCCCCATTCATACACCATTGGTCTGCTTGTAGATAGTTCCTTCAAACCAAATGAAGCTATTATTTAGAACAATTTCCATAAGGGTAGGCAAATCCTTGACTAGTCTATCACTCAAGTTAGTATTCTGACATAACTACAGTGCAAACCAATCAAGCCCTATGTCATGGGGTATGACTGACATGAAATTAAGTAACATTCTAGACAATAAGGTACATATATACAAGGATTCCTGGAACTGTCTCAGTAAAATACAAAAAAGAAAAAAAAACACAGATCTTTGATGTCTTCTTCTTCTTTCGGCTTTTCCCGGTCAGGGGTTGCCACAGCGGATCATCTGTCCGCTCATGATTGGCAGTGGAATTTTACGGTGTTGAGTTGCCAGCCCAACCTTCCACAGAAAGCACACACATGCACATACTCACATCTAGGGCCAATTTAGAGTGTCCAATCTACCTACAGCATGTCTTTGGGATGTGGGAGAAAACCGGAGCACCCGGAGGAAACCCACGCGACCACAGGGAGGACATGCAGACTCTGCACAGAAGGCACCCCAGGCAAGAATCGAACCAGAAAACCTCTTGTAACCAAAATTAAATTCTCTACACATGTGTTCCTTTTCTTTTTTGTATTTTACTAAGAAAGTTCCAGGAGTCATTGTATATATGTACCTTATTGTCTAGAATGTTATTTAATTTCATGTCAATAAACCTGGCAATTCCATGAGTTTTGGACCCTTTAGCATCTACTATAGGACAAAAAGGAGGAGCCTTCAGATTTTTATGTATTTTGGAGATCCCAAATATTAAAGGTATTTCCAGGAAGTCATTCTTAATATAGCTGATTCATCAAAAAGTAAATTATATATAGCCTTATCAATTTTTGAATGAGAAATGTTAAGCTGTTTCCTAGAACTCACTTTGTATTGGTCAAAAAAAGGATGTACTCCATTCTACTCATATAATCAATGTGATCCATGACAACCATCCCACCTCCTTTGTCAGGATTCATACATCTAATGGAATGGCTGTTGCTAACCTCATTGAGTAGCTCCCTTTGACCATTCAGAATAATGCAATAGTAGGGTCTAAGGGGAGTTAAACACACTTGGTTTCCTACAAGGATTAATGTTTTCTGCATTTTGGTTAGCACCAGCAAACATCACAGTAAAATTTAATTTTCTGGTGTACATCTTTAAATTTATGATTGTATTAGATAAAGTACCCTTCCTTAATGGAACAAAAGTTAAACCTCTCTCACAAAGGGAAATGTGTTCTTCTGAAATGTCATATGAACTGTAATTATAGGCTTTGAAGTCATTTTTTCCAGTTGGTAATAATTATTGGCTCATTAGGGGTCAGTTGTTCCTTGCTTGTCTTTTCCTCTTCTGAGGCAATGAGGGATTTCTGGACTGGAAATCCTGATGGTGTTGCCCTTGCAAATTCCCCTGGTAAACTTTCTTCTGGTTCAATAGCCTCTCTGTTCTCTGGACAAGTGGCAAGTCCAAAGGGACCACAGAATTTGCATTGTCTCACACAGTTTCTGATTCAATAAAGGCATTGCTATTGTATATGATATTATTTACCTCCAAGGAGCAGGGTAAACCTTCTTGTTGTTGTATTCCATTTTGTCACGAACAAGCTTCTTTTCTTTTCTTGTTCTTACCTCATTCAAAGTCCTTTCAACTTTGTTAAAATTGTAATTATAGTCCCTTCTGTGGAACTCAAAAGCCAAATGGGCACATTATCTCACTGAATAGTTTCTTATTCCAGTTGTTCCATAGTAATCTGATTATGCCGCATCAATAACTCCATCAGTTCACATCCCTGTCGGTCAAATAAACCCAAATGTTCCTGGTGTAAAATAGAACCCTCAGTAAGTTCAGAGGGAAATTTCCATGATCTGAGACCCTTGGCACAATACCAGATTTAACACACTCCCAGAAGTAACTATTTTCCACCTGCAACTTACTGTATTTTGTAAGTTTATTCTTAAAGATTATTAACTGCTGAGACACTGAGGGGCCATTCTGTTCATTAATATGAATGGTCGTACAAAAATTAATCTTGTTTCTAAACCACTCAGTTAAACAGATACCTCCTGGAGCATCACGGCTATTGCCATCAACAGGAACATGTGGCAAAGGTCTCTCTCTTGCTGGATTATGAATGTGTTCAAGCCCCACAGCAGTAATTTGACCCAATGGCACACCCAATGCAGCACTGATGTTAATATCTATTCTATTAAAGAGATTACTTCCAGTCAATGCCCCTTCCAATTTCTGGCTCAACAATTGGATAAGTTGCATTAGTGCTCCGATACCAGTCTCTGGTTGTTCCAGTTTGCTGTTCCTGGTTCTAGGTGAATAAAGAGTAAGACCTCACTCCTCCACAACCTCAATACCATGAAAAAAACAGTGAAATCCAAACTTACATACCAAAACTAAGAAGCTTACATGTGGAGACAGAAGGAAAAAGATGCCCCAAAAATCCACTGCAGTTCTGTAATGAATTGAATAAAGTCGGAAGACAGTCTAACTTTAAAAATACGCAATAGTTTATTATCAAAATAACTGTTACTGAGTGCTTTCAGCCTTGAATAATCACAGGACTTCATCGGAGTAACAGTGTAACAATACGTTACACTTTTTAAAACAAAAAGCCCATGAGAATTATATTTTTGCTACCTGGCCATTCTAATTAAAGCTACAAAACATATTATTCCATAAAAAACTTTTGTAATCATGAAACTTAAAAAACATTATTGAAAAAGTCTCAGTTAGTACAGATGTATAAGCCAACTATAAAATTATTATTTTTTTGTCAAAATAGTACCCCCTTCTTGTAAACATAAAACAATGCAACATAGAGACTTTTCATGTTAAAACACAATCAAAATGATATAAAAACTGTACATGGTAAGGGTGTTTAAAAATTAATAATTTAATGCCTTCAGCTTCAAAAAGCATGAGAGGGAAACTGCTTCATTCAAACCATGGGGACCGGTGGCATTAGTTTTTATTTGCCACTCAGAATCTTTATATTCCTGTTTTATTTTCCATGGTCCCTCTCTTGAGTCTAACTCAATGACATAAATGACAAAAAAACTAAAGGAGTGGCCCTCATTACTGTAAATATGTTTCCATAAACTATCCCTAATATCTTACTTCTTCAGATCCCTTAAATGTTCATAACAAGATATAAAACAACACAACATAGAGACTTTTCATGTTAAAACACAATCAAAATGATATAAAAGCTGTACATGGTAAGGGTGTTTAAAAATTAATAATTTAATGCCTTCAGCTTCAAAAAGCCTGGGTCAAAAGCTTCAAAAAGCTTAACAGCAATGGTTATCCCACTCCACAAGGGGGGAGCCACCATGGACCCCAGGAACTACCGCCCCATTAGCCTGACGAGCCTGGTCTGCAAGGCCATGGAACGTATCATCATGGAACTTATAAACAAAGACATTGGTAATCTCCAAACTCTGGATCCCACCCACTTTGGGTTTGTAAAAGGCAGATCATGTCTCCTAAACCTGATAGACTTCATTGAAGCAGTCACCAAAGCCGTAGACAAGGGTAAGGTGGTTCACACAGCCTATCTAGATCTTGCCAAGGCTTTTGACACCATCCTCCACTCTGCAATTATAGATAAACTCACTAAACTAGGTATAAATGCCAATGTCACAAGATGGGTTGCCAACTGGCTCACTGACAGAACCCACACTGTGAAAGTAGCAGACGCCAAATCCGACTTCAGACCAGTGACAAGTGGAGTACCACAGGGTTCAGTCCTGGGTCCTCTCCTGTTTGGTATCTACTTCTCTGAAGTACAGGCTAACACAGAAGGTCTTTGGCTAATGAAGTTCGTAGATGACTGCAAACTAGGAGCCATAATCTAAACTCCTAATGATGTGGACATCCTACAAAAGGGCCTCACTGAGACAGATGCCTGGTGTCAAAGCCATGGCCTCAAGCTCAATGCCAAAAAGTGCATTGTCATCCCCTTTGGTAAAAACTCTGTACCCATGAACTACAACATAGGAGGTAGTATACTTAACACCGAAAGTGTGATAAGAGACCTTGGGACACAGGTGGACAGTAGTCTCTCCTTTGATAATCGCATCGCCACAGTAGTCAAGAAATCCTTCTACGTGTCACACCTCATCACAAATGGTTTCTCATCCAGAAAAAAAGAGGTCATTGTTCCGCTCTACTCATCACTCATTAGACTCATTATAGAGTACAACGCCCCTTTTGGTATGTACCTCACAAGACAACTCCAACAACTGGAAAGGCCGCAGAAATACCTCACAAAGAGGATTACCAGCCTCAAACAGATGCCCTATGCTGACCGTCTCAAAAAACTTCAGCTTTACTCCGTCGCATATCACCTACTCAGAGGTGATCTCTGCCTAACATACAAAGCTATGTCAAATCCAGAGCTGTTGGACATGCTCCACTTAAAGAAATCCCAATCCCTCTGAGCTACATGCTCTAGGGACCAAAACCTTGTCACCACAATAAACAGAACATGCCAGAGGGATAGATTCCTGTCCCAGAGACTTCCCATACTCTGGAATAAACTACCTATCTATATCAAACAAAGCTCCTCATTAGCACTCTTCAAGAAAAATCTTGATGATTGGATGGGAAATAGGAAATTCACCCCGGGGATCACCTCTGTGGCTCTGCTTGACAGTGGCACAGGAAAATAATTTTCTTGGGTGGCAAAGGCCAGGGTACCTTTTTGGCTGGGCTTGTATAGGCCCCAGGGCCGATAGTCTAGTACCTACCTATGAACCTATAAATTCTTTCAGCGCCATCTGAGCTACCACTAATTCAAGCAGATGGGTCCTTGATCCAAAGGATAACATACTTAAGAGTGCAGCACCCATCCCCAGTCCTATACTGCAGAGTCACACACCAGTCACTTTAAGTGAGAATAGATCCCATAGCTTTATGGCCTTCATGAAACAAATCTAAGTGTGCTACCTGTTGTGTCACTGACACCGCCCACAATTACTGACACTGGAAAAAAGGCAGTTTTGCATTTAAAATGTAATAACATTATTTTATAATAATTGAAATAGGACATTATTTGCTTCAGAGAGTAGTTATTTCTAAGCAATATTAGCCTATTAAGCACATGCGCCTTTTTTAGCAACAACCAAAAAGCACTGTCTAGTTAAATGGCTTGCTCAAAATCATACAGTTTGCAAATGGCAGTTGATAGGATCAAACACACAGCTGTATGTTGAAGCATGTTAGGAGCTCATAGCCTTAACCATGTCTGCATAACATTCAATGCCATACATTACTGACTAAACGTTAGGATAGACTGAATGGCATTCTGTTTTCAAGCACCTGTAATGTGGGATATCCAGTAGAATAGAGGGGTCTATATTAAAAGACCGAAGAGGTGTTTCAGCGAACACCTCTTGGTTGACACGTAATGAGCGAATGCACTAAAGCGCGAACACTCAAAACAGCGGTTTCCTTCCCTAGGAAAGAAACCGCTAGCGCTCTCACACACACACACACACACACACACACACACACACACACACACACACACACACACTTTAAAACAGAACAACATGGGGGGGCTGTGCCCCCTATACCCCCCTAATTAAATATACAAACTCCGAGATCACACTACAGTGAGGAAAGGAGCGAACACATGGGGATGGCCAAGCGATTTCTTTCCCATGGAAAGAAATCACTGTTTTGAGCGTTCGCTCATTACGTGTCGAGCAAGAGGTGTTCACTGAAACACCTCATCGGTCTTTTAATATAGACCCTAATGGAGTACCTTAACTAACAGAATATCCAATTACAGCTGTGAATTTTAAGTTAATAGGGTGGCCAGGGTGTGCAGCGGTCAGCATTGCTGCCTCACAACAAGAGGTTCTCCGGTTTGATCCTTGGCTGGGGTGCCTTCTGTGCAGAGTCAGCATGTTCTCCCTGTGGTCGTGTGGGTTTCCTCTGGGTGCTCTGGTTTCATCCCACATCCCAAAGATTGGCCCTAGGCATGAGTGTGTGCATGTGTATGCCTTCTGTGGAAGGTTGGGCACCGGGCTGGCAACTCGACACTGTAAAACTCCACTGCCAATCATGAACGGACAGGTGACTCGCTGTGGTGACCCCTCACAGGGAAAAGCCGAAAGAAGAAGAAGAAGATCAGTGGCAGGATGTTAGAAGTATATAACAAGTTGGGAAATAGGCAAGGAATAGCAGTAGGCAATGAGGAGTAATGCCATAAAAACAGGCAGAATTAAATTTTTCTAACCCATGCAGTTGTGTAGTCACATTCTTAACATGCCAAGTCAGTTACATAACTTAGATGGTATATTTTTTAGAGGTTGCACTGTAGCTATGTTAAGATACTTCTTTACTAGTAATGCCAGATGACTGAGAATACTAACTCGTGCTGTGTGCTGCAATCCTTAGTATGTAACGGTGACTTGTACTTCATGCTCATTGCTGTATATCCACAACTACCATGTTAACTCCTTAACCACAAACAGTTTGTACTAACTTGCAAGCTGTTTATGGTAAGTCAATGTACTTTTCTTGAATTGCTATTGGCCAATTTCTCCAGGGATTAACCAGGCTTTCTGAATTCAGCACAACCTATTTTTGAATGCAAATTTGTAGACTCCATAGTTTAATAAATTTGGTTCACAGGTTCATAGGTTCATAGGTAGGTACTAGGCTATCATCCCAAGGGCCTACGTAAGCCTAGCCAACAAGGTACCATGGCTTACACCACCCAAGAAAGTTATTTTCCTGTGCTCCTGTCGAGCAGAGCCACAGAAGTGATTCCTGGGGTGTATTTCCTATTTCCAATCCACTCATCAAGATTTTTCTTGAAGAGTGCTAATGAGGAACTTTGCTTGACATAGATGGGTAGTTTGTTCCAGAGTATGGGAAGACTCTGAGACAGGAATCTATCCCTACAGCATGTCCTGTTTATTGTGGTGACAAGGTTTAGACCCCTAGAGTGTGTAGCTCTTAGGCATTGGGATTTCTTTAGGTGTAGCATGTCCAACAGCTCTGGGTTTGACATAGCTTTATATGTTAGGCAGAGATCACCTCGCAGTAGGTGATATGCTATGGAGTAAAGCTGGAGTTTTTTGAGATGGTCAGTGTAGGGCATCTGTTTGAGGCCAGTAATCCTCTTTGTGAGGTACTTTTGTGGCCTTTCCAGCTACTGCAGATGTCTTGTGAGGTACATTTCAAAAGGGGCATTGTACTCTATAATGGGTCTAATGAGTGTCGAGTAGAGGGGAACAATGACCTCTTTTTTCCTGAATGAGAGCCCTTTTGTGATGAGGTGTGCCATGTAGAAGGATTTCCTGACTACTGTGGTGATGTGATTAACAAAGGAGAGACTACTGTCCATCTGGGTCCAAGGTCTCTTATCACACATTCGGCGTTAAGTAGACTGCCGCCTATGTGGTAGTTCATGGGTACAGAGTTTTTACCACAGGGGATGACAATGCACTTTTTGGTATTGAGCATGAGGCCATGCCTCTGACAACAGGCATCTGTCTCAGTGAGGCCCTTCTGTAGGATGTCCACATCATTTGGGGACTCGACTATGGCTCCTAGTTTGCAGTCATCTGCAAACTTCATTAGCCAAAGGCCTTCTGTGTTAGCCTGTACTTTAGATACCAAACAGGAGAGGTCCCAGGACTGAACCCTGTGGTACTCCACTTGTCACTGGTTTGAAGTCAGATTTGGAGTCTGCAACTTTTACAGTGTGGGTTCTGTCAGTGAGCCATTTGGCAACCCATCTTGTGACATATGGATTTATACCTAGTTTAGTGAGTTTAGCTATAATTCCTGAATGGGTGATGGTGTTGAAAGCCTTGGCGAGGTCAATATAGGCTGTGTGAACCACCTTACCCTCATCTATGGCTTTGGTGACTGGCTCAAAGAAGTCAATCAGGTTCAGGAGGCATGATCTTCCTTTCACAAACCCAAACTGTGTGGGGTCCAGAGTTTGGAGGTTACCAATATCTTTGTTTATGAGTTCCATGATGATATGTTCCATGGTCTTACAGACCAGGCTCATCAGGCTAATAGCGCGATAGTTCCCTGGATCAGTGGTGGCTTCCCCTTTGTGGAGTGGGATAACTGTTGCTGTGTGCCATTCAGTGGGCACAAAGCCTGACATGAGGCTATAATTGAACATGGTGCTTAGGTGGGGAGCCAGTTCGTTCTGAAGTTCATGTAAAACGCAGCCTGGGATGTTGTCCGGTCCCATGGATGCTGTGTTTTTGGCTTTAGAGAGTGCAGCTTTTACCTGCGTAGTTGTGATTATAGGGACTCTGCATTCTTCCTGTATAGATAAGGGTCCTTTAGGGGGTGAGAGGGGGGTAAAGTTAGCACTGAACTAATCTGCCAGGATGTTGGCAATATCTGTTGGTTCTGTAATTTTCATGCCATTGTGCTGTAACTCATAGCAGAGCTGGGTGTTGTCATTGAGATTCTTGACATAGCTATAGAATGCTTTGTGGTTGTCCCTAGAATCAGTGGTGATTTTGTATTTGTAGCTAGCTTTGGAGGATCTTATAAGGGATCTCAGCTTCTTAGTGAGGCTGACCAGGGAGCTCCTCCACTCATGAGATATTACTCTCTTTTGCAACAGTTTCTTCCTTCTGTTGTAGAGTTTGTTTATGGCAGGGGACCACAAGATTGGCTTCCTATTTTTGGAGGATATCATCTTGGTTCTGTTTGGGATATCATGATCCATGCACTTGTGTAATTGCTTATAGAGTGCATTTGTGTGGGATTCAGCACTCGTAACTGTATTGCCCATCTGCATGGGTGTCATAAAGTTCGCCACTTCTGTCTTAAGAAGCATGAAGTTGGCTTTGGAGAAATTTTGTACCACGGTTTCCTTAATTGGTGGTGGTGGGCAGGATGTGGATATCTAGAGTGATTAGCTTATGGTCATATCTGACCAATAAGGAGTTGACTTTAGGTGTGGAACACCAGTCACTCATGTTGGTAATGACTAGGTCTAGGATATTGTTGCCCCTGGTGGGGGTGTGGATAAGTTGATCCAGGGCATTGGAATTTATGAATTCCAGAAAGCGCTGAGCAAAGGAGTTGGTACATGAGTAGTTTTCCCAGTTAATGGTGGGGTGGTTGAAATCGCCCATTATTAGGGTATTTGGTTGAACCTTAATATTTTCCAGTATATAAAGAAAAGAGGAGTGGGGATTCTGGGGCATGGTGGGGGATTTGTAGCAAGCTACAATTTGGATTGCAGTTTTGCCCAGAGTTAGTTGCACTTGGATAACCTCGGATGCATTATGCTGAGCAACTAGCCTGGAGGTGTGGATATCCTTAATGAATATGGACACACCTCCGCCTTTGGTGTTCTGGTCCAGGTTAGATGTCCGAAAAGTGTGGTAAGAGTTATAGCCTGGTAATGCAGGGGTGCTCTCTGGAGCCTTGAACCAGGTCTCAGTCAAAGCACAGATATCAATGTTCTCCATTTTAAGGAGTGCCTCAAGGGAGTGCATTTTGAGATTTAGACTTCTAGCACTGAGTAGCATTACCCTCAGTTTTTGCTTGCCTGTTCTTGTTACTGTGGTGAATTTGTCATTTGAACCTTGCCTAAAAAAGGCACTATAGGGGCAGCAATAGCCTTAGCCAGTATCCGGAATCCCAGGGGTGACAGGTGCAGGCCATCACTGGCAAAGCATCGTGGTCTGTCGACCATGTTGTCCCAGGCAGGCAGATACTGGAACCCCTTAGAATGACACCAGAAGCTTAGCCAATTGTTGAAGTCAATCATTTTGTTTTTGTACTGCGGTATTATTTTGGGTGATGGCAGAATGCTACTCAGGGCTAGGATCATACCTGCCTGTGCTACAAGATCAGAGAGCTCTTCCATCTCTCTTTTCATGTAGTCCAGGGAGGTACATCTCAGGTCATTCACGCCAACATGGGCAATGACAGAGTCATATTTGTACTTGTTGTGGAGTGACCTGAGTGTGTGGGTTATGTGGCGGATCCTGGCACCCTACAGGCAGCTGACAGTAAAATTCTCCTGGTTTAGCCTGGTGAGTGGGACATCAGTGTGCCTGACTATAGAGTCACCTATGACTAGTGTGTTGGGTACATTGTTTTGTCTTATGGGTTGTGGTTGAGTGGCACACTGAGTCTGTGGGTTATGTGTCATTTGGGTTGTGTTGGGGTGGATGTTGCTTGCGTTTCTGCTTTGGAGGTCTCTGTTGCTTGAACAGATTATTATTGAGAGCCTCCGTGAATGTTTTTGTGTTTCTCTGTGTGGAATTTGGTGGTGTAGGTTTAGTGGGACTATGTGATGAGTGTGGTGCAAGTGTTTACCTTCTCCTCTTGACTGTCAAGTTCAGTCTTGGTTGGAGAGAGCTTTACCTCCAGTTTGGCTAGTTAAGTGCATCTCTCACAGGTTGTAGTGTTGGGTGGTAGGAGGAGATGGTTGTCTGTGTATATGGGGCAATTGCTACATTGTCCCAAGATGCCCAGATTCATCAGATCACACTGGGAGCTGACCCTTGGACATGCCTGAGTAAAAAACTATTTTCCTCTAGACAAGTGCGGAAAGTAAGTACAAGACTTGTTTTTCTCTAAGCAAGTGAGGAAAGTAAGTACAAAAACTGTTTTCCTCTATGTAATGAGGAAGGTTGAGTGCTGTAGTAATTTGTAACTTATTTAGTGCTTACAACAAGTTCTGAACAAGTGCTGAGCACGAATAAGCAAATTCAAGTGCTAAAACTAAGAATCTGTGTCTGAACTAGACTAGTTACAGGAAGAAACAAGTACAAATGTGGGCTTTTAAATCAAAAAGTTAAGAGAGATGGAAAAATTGCCCAAACGGCCAATAACTACAATTTCTGGGCCAGAAACCACTCCTTATGTAGTAGATAGGTTACCTAGTGCTTGCCACTCCCACTGATAAGCTAGAAGGCTTCCCTCCAACATAGAGGTGCTTGGGGGCCTCAGGAGCTTACAAACAGTCCTGGATACAGCAAATCTGTATCTGGACTAGACAGTTACAGGAAAGGGGGGAAACAAGTGCAACTGTTTTTTTTTAAACATAGGTAATCAAGCAGTTTATCTTCTATTTTTCAGTGATTTCACTTTGTGAAAAAATATAATACTCATCAATCTTTGCATAATAATGTCAACTTGTGATAACCTTTGATAGAAGTTATACAATAAGATGTAACTCTATATGCCTATGTTGCTTTCAAACTGCATAACTTTATATATATAACAACAAAACAGACATTTTTGTCACTGACTGGTTATCACATTCAGTGCATTTCCAAGTCTTTCCTTTCTAAAAATGGAGACAAAAGTAGGATATTAAGAGATTTAGCATTCCTCTAGTACAGAAGAATATAGCAGAGAATACGCTTTGGCATAATCCTTAAAGGAAGGAAAATTTTCACTTAATCTATCCAGTGGAGAGATGAAAGGTAAAGCAGCACAGATGGTAAGAATAGTTAAGGGAGGATGATGTCAGTTAATGATGGGATTGATTTACCATAGCACTGAAAGAATAATCATCATTAATCAGAACACTGACAGAGGAAATCTCCTTAGTACATTTTGCAAAAGCAATTAAAAGACATAACAATATGGATTCCTTTTTACATCTGAGTATCCAAGTGAATTGAGCTATTATAATTCAAGATACTTCTTTAATTCTCTGCCTTCCCAGTGACTGTTTGCCTGGGCGAAACTCTTCCCTACTGTACGAGGGTACTTTCTGCCCACTGCCTTTGAAAAGTTCTGGACCCCTGCACTCTTCTACAAACCTACTACCTCAGGTTCTAAGAAACTAATTCTTCTGCCTTCCCAGTGACTGTTTGCCTGGGCGAAACTCTTCCCTACTGTACGAGGGTACTTTCTGCCCACTGCCTTTGAAAAGTTCTGGACCCCTGCACTCTTCTACAAACCTACTACCTCAGGTTCTAAGAAAGTATGTCTACTTAATTTGGTTGAGGTCTTTTGCCCATTTATATCTGTGTGGTTTCTGTTTTGCTCCCAGCTAAGCTTGCCAGCAGCAGCCCCCCCCCCCACCCCTTACTCTGTGTATTCCTTCTGCTACCTTATCCTACTGCTTTACTTATCCTGTACTCCCCCCTCCCTGTAGTATATGTTGTTTCTTCTTTCCTGCCCCAGAACCTTGTGACTCTCCTCTGCACCTTGCCTCTCTGTCCACTAGGTGTCACTCTGTACACATCTAGACCTATAGTACTGAGTATTCCTTTCATATTCTCCCCTCCTTCACCTTCTCACTCCATTCCTTTCTATCTCTGTAGTGCTCTGTGTCCCACTCCCCCTTACAACTACTATCTCTAGCCTTCTACTTGCTTACTTCCTCTGTTACTTTTTCCTTCCTCTCTGGATTCTGTTCTCTAGGCAGTGCTCTGCCTCCCTAATTTATCCCTTTTCTTCCCAGTTTCTCTCCCTGTCTTAGCTAAATCCTGGTCTGCTGCCATACTCTTTACTTTTGGCACCTATCCCCTATATCTAACTCTATCTATTTTTACTCTATTACATTCCTTAAACTCCTCACTATCTCCTGCTCTAGTATAGCTTTCTACCTAGGTCCCTCCTTCTTTCTGTAGTTCCCCTCTAGATCTGACTTCTCGCTATACCCCTGTACTATTAGGACTTCCCTCTCCTTTCCTCCCTTCGATAGAATACTCCCCTTCCGTTTCCTACCTTGCATCCACCTATTCTATACTCCTCCCCCCACAGGTACTTCCCATCCGAGGTCTTATAGTCCCTCCTTACCCCCAAGACGCCATCTTTACTTTTAGTCTTCCTCGCTGCTGCTGGGCGACTATGGCTGAGCGCTCCTAGTGCAAAAAGGTATTGTAATATTTGTATTTGCCCTATCTCTGCATTATCCCTTACAATACATTGTCTTAGTATGGATGACCTATTTAGTGTTTTTTTGTACTAGCCGACTTCCCTTTAGCCGATAATGTGTTAGCGTTTATGTTATCTGAGTTAGCGCTTGTCTGTTTACGAGTCTGCTTGCCAACCTTTGTAAACGGCCACTGTAAACTACTTTGGTGGAAAGTGTGTAACATATGCTGAACATACTTATTTCTCTGGAACATATTAGGCTGTATATTGCTGTTTCTTCTGGTGTCGCCTGTTACGCGGTGTAGTTTATATCATTGATATGAGGTTTATAACAAACTGCTGAACCTGGATGATCACCTGATTATTACTGAGCTGTAAATGTTTTTTAGATTGTGGATTTTCAACGCTGTTATTTCAGCTGTTCTGTTGCTGGGATCGTGCATTGTTTGCTCAACTAAAGCGCGACCTAGGTGCTGGTAACCTCTACTCTGTAAAAGCTAAGCAGTGTTAGCGTTTTAGCCCTTTACTATATGTGTAATAGTACATGCAACATTTTTGCTGTATCCCTGGCTGAGTTATATGCTCAGAAGCACTCTGCCTAACCATTCCAGTTATCCTGTAGGTACTATTGGACTGCTGTTGGTGGGAAATGCATAGCGCTCTGTTCTGTATATTACAAAGCTAATTAGCGTCTCCATGACCCCATACACATACTTCTGGGGTAAGCCTTGTCCCTTTTACTTATATTTTTGAGCAGTGCTTTTAGCGACTACTGCTAGACTAATCAGTGACCCCATACAGGCATACTTCTGGGGTAAGCCTTGTCCCTTTAACTTATATTTTTGAGTAGTGCTTTTAGCGACTACTGCTAGACTAATTGGTGACCCCATACAGCTATATCTGGGAACGCCACCTAGTCCAAGGCCTATTCCTTTTACTGAAAATTGCGAATGGTCTTTAGCGATCTTTGCTAGGCCAATCAGTGTCTCTGGACCCCCCTGAGATTCCCCTGAAGAACAATTGGGTGGCTTACAACAATATTTTCCCTTTTTGTGGTATAACTTCATCGATTGACCAACTTTTGTGTAACACCCCAGTACTCTGCCCTGCCGCTCTTAATTGGGGCCTGCGTGTTGTATAGGAAGTGGCCGCATGTGCAGACTTGCCTTGGGTCATACTTGCAACTGGGCCTCCCTACACTCGACACTCTTCTCTACACTTCACTCACGGAGAAATGTTCTTATCCTTGTTTTCTTTTTACCTTTAGATGGAATACCTTGTGCATTTATTACACTTTACACAATATTTAAAGACTGTAAACTTTACCTGTTGTTTTATCCAAAATACTGCTACTCTCTTCTTATGAATATGTATATGTTTTTAACTGATGCAATCCTCAACTGAGTACGCTATATAATGTGCATTGCCTAAATGCTTATGTTCTTGCCTGACCTTCACTGTTACAATGTGTTATTTGATGGAACAGTGGATTTGATCACTGTATTGTATTCTGTGTATTTGGTTACAGCTTCTTGTTGAATGTACTGCATTTTTTACTTACTTTCATTTTATTATCTCCCTCTTTTCTCTCCTGTTCCAGCTAATTCTTCTGCCTTCCCAGTGACTGTTTGCCTGGGCGAAACTCTTCCCTACTGTACGAGGGTACTTTCTGCCCACTGCCTTTGAAAAGTTCTGGACCCCTGCACTCTTCTACAAACTTACTACCTCAGGTTCTAAGAAAGTATGTCTACTTAATTTGGTTGAGGTCTTTTGCCCATTTATATCTGTGTGGTTTCTGTTTTGCTCCCAGCTAAGCTTGCCAGCAGCAGCCCCCCCCACCCCTTACTCTGTGTATTCCTTCTGCTACCTTATCCTACTGCTTTACTTATCCTGTACTCCCCCCTCCCTGTAGTATATGTTGTTTCTTCTTTCCTGCCCCAGAACCTTGTGACTCTCCTCTGCACCTTGCCTCTCTGTCCACTAGGTGTCACTCTGTACACATCTAGACCTATAGTACTGAGTATTCCTTTCATATTCTCCCCTCCTTCACCTTCTCACTCCATTCCTTTCTATCTCTGTAGTGCTCTGTGTCCCACTCCCCCTTACAACTACTATCTCTAGCCTTCTACTTGCTTACTTCCTCTGTTACTTTTTCCTTCCTCTCTGGATTCTGTTCTCTAGGCAGTGCTCTGCCTCCCTAATTTATCCCTTTTCTTCCCAGTTTCTCTCCCTGTCTTAGCTAAATCCTGGTCTGCTGCCATACTCTTTACTTTTGGCACCTATCCCCTATATCTGACTCTATCTATTTTTACTCTATTACATTCCTTAAACTCCTCACTATCTCCTGCTCTAGTATAGCTTTCTACCTAGGTCCCTCCTTCTTTCTGTAGTTCCCCTCTAGATCTGACTTCTCACTATACCCCTGTACTATTAGGACTTCCCTCTCCTTTCCTCCCTTTGATAGAATACTCCCCTTCCTTTTCCTACCTTGCATCCACCTATTCTATACTCCTCCCCCCCACAGGTACTTCCCATCTGAGGTCTTATAGTCCCTCCTTACCCCCAAGACGCCATCTTTACTTTTAGTCTTCCTCGCTGCTGCTGGGCGACTATGGCTGAGCTCCTAGTGCAAAAGGTATTGTAATATTTGTATTTGCCCTATCTCTGCATTATCCCTTACAATACATTGTCTTAGTATGGATGACCTATTTAGTGTTTTTTTGTACTAGCCGACTTCCCTTTAGCCGATAATGTGTTAGCGTTTATGTTATCTGAGTTAGCGCTTGTCTGTTTACGAGTCTGCTTGCCAACCTTTGTAAACGGCCACTGTAAACTACTTTGGTGGAAAGTGTGTAACATATGCTGAACATACTTATTTCTCTGGAACATATTGGGCTGTATATTGCTGTTTCTTCTGGTGTCGCCTGTTACGCGGTGTAGTTTATATCATTGATATGAGGTTTATAACAAACTGCTGAACCTGGATGATCACCTGATTATTACTGAGCTGTAAATGTTTTTTAGATTGTGGATTTTCAACGCTGTTATTTCAGCTGTTCTGTTGCTGGGATCGTGCATTGTTTGCTCAACTAAAGCGCGACCTAGGTGCTGGTAACCTCTACTCTGTAAAAGCTAAGCAGTGTTAGCGTTTTAGCCCTTTACTATATGTGTAATAGTACACGCAACATTTTTGCTGTATCCCTGGCTGAGTTATATGCTCAGAAGCACTCTGCCTAACCATTCCAGTTATCCTGTAGGTACTATTGGACTGCTGTTGGTGGGAAATGCATAGCGCTCTGTTCTGCGTATATTACAAAGCTAATTAGCGTCTCCATGACCCCATACACATACTTCTGGGGTAAGCCTTGTCCCTTTACTTATATTTTTGAGCAGTGCTTTTAGCGACTACTGCTAGACTAATCAGTGACCTCATACAGGCATACTTCTGGGGTAAGCCTTGTCCCTTTAACTTATATTTTTGAGTAGTGCTTTTAGCGACTACTGCTAGACTAATTGGTGAACCCATACAGCTATATCTGGGAACGCCACCTAGTCCAAGGCCTATTCCTTTTACTGAAAATTGCGAATGGTCTTTAGCGATCTTTGCTAGGCCAATCAGTGTCTCTGGACCCCCCTGAGATTCCCCTGAAGAACAATTGGGTGGCTTACAACAATATTTTCCCTTTTTGTGGTATAACTTCATCGATTGACCAACTTTTGTGTAACACCCCAGTACTCTGCCCTGCCGCTCTTAATTGGGGCCTGCGTGTTGTATAGGAAGTGGCCGCACATGTGCAGACTTGCCTTGGGTCATACTTGCAACTGGGCCTCCCTACACTCGACACTCTTCTCTACACTTCACTACGGAGAAATGTTCTTATCCTTGTTTTCTTTTTACCTTTAGATGGAATACCTTGTGCATTTATTACACTTTACACAATATTTAAAGACTGTAAACTTTACCTGTTGTTTTATCCAAAATACTGCTACTCTCTTCTTATGAATATGTATATGTTTTTAACTGATGCAATCCTCAACTGAGTACGCTATGTAATGTGCATTGCCTAAATGCTTATGTTCTTGCCTGACCTTCACTGTTACAATGTGTTATTTGATGGAACAGTGGATTCGATCACTGTATTGTATTCTGTGTATTTGGTTACAGCTTCTTGTTGAATGTACTGCATTTTTTACTTACTTTCATTTTATTATCTCCCTCTTTTCTCTCCTGTTCCAGCTAATTCTTCTGCCTTCCCAGTGACTGTTTGCCTGGGCGAAACTCTTCCCTACTGTACGAGGGTACTTTCTGCCCACTGCCTTTGAAAAGTTCTGGACCCCTGCACTCTTCTACAAACCTACTACCTCAGGTTCTAAGAAAGTATGTCTACTTAATTTGGTTGAGGTCTTTTGCCCATTTATGTCTGTGTGGTTTCTGTTTTGCTCCCAGCTAAGCTTGCCAGCAGCAGCCCCCCCACCCCTTACTCTGTGTATTCCTTCTGCTACCTTATCCTACTGCTTTACTTTTCCTGTTCTCCCCCTCCCTGTAGTATATGTTGTTTCTTCTTTCCTGCCCCAGAACCTTGTGACTCTCCTCTGCACCTTGCCTCTCTGTCCACTAGGTGTCACTCTGTACACATCTAGACCTATAGTACTGAGTATTCCTTTCATATTCTCCCCTCCTTCACCTTCTCACTCCATTCCTTTCTATCTCTGTAGTGCTCTGTGTCCCACTCCCCCTTACAACTACTATCTCTAGCCTTCTACTTGCTTACTTCCTCTGTTACTTTTTCCTTCCTCTCTGGATTCTGTTCTCTAGGCAGTGCTCTGCCTCCCTAATTTATCCCTTTTCTTCCCAGTTTCTCTCCCTGTCTTAGCTAAATCCTGGTCTGCTGCCATACTCTTTACTTTTGGCACCTATCCCCTATATCTGACTCTATCTATTTTTACTCTATTACATTCCTTAAACTCCTCACTATCTCCTGCTCTAGTATAGCTTTCTACCTAGGTCCCTCCTTCTTTCTGTAGTTCCCCTCTAGATCTGACTTCTCACTATACCCCTGTACTATTAGGACTTCCCTCTCCTTTCCTCCCTTTGATAGAATACTCCCCTTCCTTTTCCTACCTTGCATCCACCTATTCTATACTCCTCCCCCCCACAGGTACTTCCCATCTGAGGTCTTATAGTCCCTCCTTACCCCCAAGACGCCATCTTTACTTTTAGTCTTCCTCGCTGCTGCTGGGCGACTATGGCTGAGCGCTCCTAGTGCAAAAAGGTATTGTAATATTTGTATTTGCCCTATCTCTGCATTATCCCTTACAATACATTGTCTTAGTATGGATGACCTATTTAGTGTTTTTTTGTACTAGCCGACTTCCCTTTAGCCGATAATGTGTTAGCGTTTATGTTATCTGAGTTAGCGCTTGTCTGTTTACGAGTCTGCTTGCCAACCTTTGTAAACGGCCACTGTAAACTACTTTGGTGGAAAGTGTGTAACATATGCTGAACATACTTATTTCTCTGGAACATATTGGGCTGTATATTGCTGTTTCTTCTGGTGTCGCCTGTTACGCGGTGTAGTTTATATCATTGATATGAGGTTTATAACAAACTGCTGAACCTGGATGATCACCTGATTATTACTGAGCTGTAAATGTTTTTTTAGATTGTGGATTTTCAACGCTGTTATTTCAGCTGTTCTGTTGCTGGGATCGTGCATTGTTTGCTCAACTAAAGCGCGACCTAGGTGCTGGTAACCTCTACTCTGTAAAAGCTAAGCAGTGTTAGCGTTTTAGCCCTTTACTATATGTGTAATAGTACACGCAACATTTTTGCTGTATCCCTGGCTGAGTTATATGCTCAGAAGCACTCTGCCTAACCATTCCAGTTATCCTGTAGGTACTATTGGACTGCTGTTGGTGGGAAATGCATAGCGCTCTGTTCTGCGTATATTACAAAGCTAATTAGCGTCTCCATGACCCCATACACATACTTCTGGGGTAAGCCTTGTCCCTTTTACTTATATTTTTGAGCAGTGCTTTTAGCGACTACTGCTAGACTAATCAGTGACCTCATACAGGCATACTTCTGGGGTAAGCCTTGTCCCTTTAACTTATATTTTTGAGTAGTGCTTTTAGCGACTACTGCTAGACTAATTGGTGAACCCATACAGCTATATCTGGGAACGCCACCTAGTCCAAGGCCTATTCCTTTTACTGAAAATTGCGAATGGTCTTTAGCGATCTTTGCTAGGCCAATCAGTGTCTCTGGACCCCCCTGAGATTCCCCTGAAGAACAATTGGGTGGCTTACAACAATATTTTCCCTTTTTGTGGTATAACTTCATCGATTGACCAACTTTTGTGTAACACCCCAGTACTCTGCCCTGCCGCTCTTAATTGGGGCCTGCGTGTTGTATAGGAAGTGGCCGCACATGTGCAGACTTGCCTTGGGTCATACTTGCAACTGGGCCTCCCTACACTCGACACTCTTCTCTACACTTCACTACGGAGAAATGTTCTTATCCTTGTTTTCTTTTTACCTTTAGATGGAATACCTTGTGCATTTATTACACTTTACACAATATTTAAAGACTGTAAACTTTACCTGTTGTTTTATCCAAAATACTGCTACTCTCTTCTTATGAATATGTATATGTTTTTAACTGATGCAATCCTCAACTGAGTACGCTATATAATGTGCATTGCCTAAATGCTTATGTTCTTGCCTGACCTTCACTGTTACAATGTGTTATTTGATGGAACAGTGGATTCGATCACTGTATTGTATTCTGTGTATTTGGTTACAGCTTCTTGTTGAATGTACTGCATTTTTTACTTACTTTCATTTTATTATCTCCCTCTTTTCTCTCCTGTTCCAGCTAATTCTTCTGCCTTCCCAGTGACTGTTTGCCTGGGCGAAACTCTTCCCTACTGTACGAGGGTACTTTCTGCCCACTGCCTTTGAAAAGTTCTGGACCCCTGCACTCTTCTACAAACCTACTATCTCAGGTTCTAAGAAAGTATGTCTACTTAATTTGGTTGAGGTCTTTTGCCCATTTATATCTGTGTGGTTTCTGTTTTGCTCCCAGCTAAGCTTGCCAGCAGCAGCCCCCCCACCCCTTACTCTGTGTATTCCTTCTGCTACCTTATCCTACTGCTTTACTTATCCTGTACTCCCCCCTCCCTGTAGTATATGTTGTTTCTTCTTTCCTGCCCCAGAACCTTGTGACTCTCCTCTGCACCTTGCCTCTCTGTCCACTAGGTGTCACTCTGTACACATCTAGACCTATAGTACTGAGTATTCCTTTCATATTCTCCCCTCCTTCACCTTCTCACTCCATTCCTTTCTATCTCTGTAGTGCTCTGTGTCCCACTCCCCCTTACAACTACTATCTCTAGCCTTCTACTTGCTTACTTCCTCTGTTACTTTTTCCTTCCTCTCTGGATTCTGTGAATCCCGCTCCGTTCGCCCTGCGGGCTCACTCCGCTCCCCTCCCTACCCCCACTTCCCACCCACCCCCAGGGGTCCTAACCTTATACTTCCCCAACCACACCCCCTTACTCTTACAACCAATCCTGCTCTTTCCCGCCAAAACTCAAAACCCTCCCTTCTACATCACATTCTTTCCACTTACCTTATCCACTGCTATACCTACCTACACCCTATTACTACCTACTCTCCTCTACCTCAATTAACCTACTTCTCATAAGCTTCTACTCTCAACACCTACACCTACACTTTACTTTCTCCTTTCACACCCATACATATCCACCTATTATCACTTTCCTTCTCTCCTGTTCTGCCTTATACCTTTACCTCCACCTCTCTTATCCTCTCCTCCTCTACTTACTTTTAAACTTCCCTTACCTCACCTCGTTTACATATGGCTCCTTACTTACCATCCATGGCTATATTCTTAGCACTATTCTCTACCTCCCTATATTCTTCTTACCTTCTTACCTTCTTTGAAAACCAACTTAAAACCCAACCAGACTTTATTAATAAACATACATCTATCTTCCATACTTCTCTTTCCTCTTTCCTAAATTCAACCTCCACCCCTAACTATCACCTTCCCAAATTCCATAGGCACCACCATCTAACTTATACCATATCCCCTGATAAAAAAATGAAACAAATAACCCTTCTTAAAAGCAGCCTGACACACAGACATAATACTACTACCTTACAAGACGGTGATATTCACCCCAACCCAGGTCCATCAAATCCCTCCCCTCAAATATCTAACCCCAACTTTAATAACCACCTACTCATAGGACATCTTAATATACAAAGTGTAAATAACAAAGTACCCTATTTACATGCCCTGTTAGACATGCACCACTTTGATATACTGTGCCTCTCAGAGACCTGGCTAAAGCCAACCACCAAAGACACTGAAATTATACCCCAAGGCTATAATTTATTTAGGCTTGATCGTACTAAACGTAAAGGTGGTGGCGTGGCAATTTTATTTAAGAACCATCTTAGCATCTCCACCCTCCCAACCTGCCCAACCCTGGATTCCAGTGCTGAAGCCATCATAGTTAAACTTCAGTTAAATACTCAAAAAGCTCTTTACATTATCTGTATGTACATACCACCTGGCACAAACATACCAATCTTAGAAGACTTCCTTAGCTGGATTTCCACCAACTACCCCCAAGAAACTATTATTTTGGGTGATTTTAATATAGATTGGAATATTATTAATAGTGAAAATCCCTCCAGTCATATAAACCTACATGGTTTTACTCAATCCATTACCACTACAACAAGGCTAAATAAACCAAATAAGAAACAAAGCATCTTAGACTGGATACTTATAAACAAAGTTAATATCTCATACAAAGTAGGAACTATGCCTGATGACCTTAGTGACCACTGCCTAACCTATATATCTAGAGAAAAGATTGACTATCAAAACCCCTAACATTAGAATTATCGCTCAACCAAAAACTTTAATAATGACTTATTTCAAAATGATCTCAAGCATGCAACTGGAACCTCATGAAATCACTTCCTCTAAATGAAGCAGTATCATTCTTCAACTCAACCTTCCTTTCAATATTAGATAAACATGCCCCTGCACGCTCTATTAGAATGAAATCTAATATAGCCCCTTGGCTCACAAAGGAAACAAAGAAATTAATTCATGGCAAAAATAAAATCTGGGCCAAATGGAGACACCATAGAACCACCTCTGATTTTCTTCACTATTGCCAACTTAGAAATCTTACAAAGAAAGCTATTATCTCAGACAAAAAGAACTACTACTGTGAACTTCAGGAAACCCATTTAAATAAACCCAAACAATTCTGGTCTTCGATCAACAAACTCCTTTCACCTGGTACAGCTAAAACTCCCTCCCCAATAAACGCAGACCCAGGAACTCCTAGCCATACTGCAAACACCTTTAACACCTTTTTTATTGATACCATCCAATCACTTGCTAAACAAATGAACACCATTAACTTTTACCCTCCAGATAACCATGTTGATTCCCCCCATAACTTCACTCTTCACCCTATCTCTACCTCCTTCATCTACAAGCTTATTCTTAAACTGAAACCCTGTACCCCTCTGCTGACAAACTCCCCTCTCTTTCTTCAAAAGGCTGCCAAGCAGATTGCATACCCTATATCGATACTCATTAACAGGACTATCCAAGAGGGAACCATACCAGATATATGGAAAATATCTCATATCATCCCATTACACAAAGGTGGTAACTCTATTGAGTATACTAACTTTAGACCTATTGCCCTTCTCTCTCCACTAGCCAAGATAATGGAGAAATGCATCCACCAACAACTGATACAATATCTCTCTGCACACAACATAATAGCCAACTGTCAACATGGTTTTAGACCCCACCATAGCACCTCCACTGCCCTCCTTTCCTTCGTTAATACTATCAACAACTATCGCAACTCTAATCTTCTCTCCTCCGCTCTATTCATTGACCTCTCTAAAGCTTTCACATGGTGAACCACTCTTCCCTTATAAACACCCTTAAATCCCTCTCATTTGATAACCTGGCTATTAAATGGTTTACATCTTATCTAAGCAACAGGCATCAAGCCGTTCTTTGGGACAATCATATCTCTTCACTACTACCCGTTTCTATTGGAGTCCCACAGGGCTCTATTCTTGGTCCACTTCTCTTCTCCCTATACATAAACGATCTCAACACTATCATCCCACAAGCTACCTGCATCCAATATGCTGACGACTCCACAATTATTTGCTCAGCATCTACCTCCTCAGAGCTACTCACTCTAACTCAAACCACCTTCAACACTGTAGAAACTTGGTTCACTAGACGTCACCTCCTCCTCAATGCTAAAAAAACAAAACTTCTCCTTTTCACTCCTACCACTCGAGGGTCCCCATTACACTTCAACATTTTATCCAATGACACCACTGTTATCTCTCCTGACACATCAACTAAACTGCTAGGAATAACCATCGATAACAATCTCTCTTTTGATCAACACATCAATAACATCATCAAAACTGTTAATAAAAAAATTGGATCGTTATACCGTATCAAACCTTTTCTCACACCTTCTACTAGAGCTACCATTGCCCACTCCCATCTGATTTCTACCCTCTTTTATGCCTCACCTATCTTCACTAACCTTAAGAAGGCCAACCTAAATAAACTAGCAACTTGTTACAATAGCATTGCCCGCTTTGCCACCAGCAACCCTTTCAGAACACATCACTGTCAAAACCTAAGACTCCTAGGCTGGCTTGAGCTACAAAACTGTCTTTTGATCTCCCAACTTACCATTGCTCACAAGATACTGTATCAACCCCATAATACCCCTATACTTTCTCAACTTTTAATCCCTTACAATAATCTTACCTCCCTTCGATCTTCATCTAAACTCATGACCAAATCTGTAAAGTCCCATAACTTAGCTGGTGATTCTCTGTTCACTAATACTGTAGGAAGGATATGGAATCAGCTACCTACTGATATCACTCTAATCCCCTCCTTACCACTCTTCAAACAAAAAATCAAACTGTACTTCCAAAATCACTGGCTCTGCTCCTGCAGGACTCCTGACTAATCTTCTTCTTTCCCCCTACACTACTACTATCTATACACTATACTTATTTACTTTACTTATTCCTTCTTCCCATTGCCCTGCTACCCTCCTCCTATGCTCCTACGCTCTCCTCCTTTCTCTCTCCCCCCCCTCTCTTCCATTAAAATACTCCTTTCCACTCTACATTATTGCCTCTTTCGGTCTTCTGCCTATGTATTCCTTTCTGAGTCTCCCATTCTACTTTTTTTCTCTCCAACAGATTTCATATATATGTTGTTAATCTTGATATTTTGTAATGTTTTACTAAATAATAATTTTTTGACTATGTTCCCTACAAATTTTATTTTTTTTTGTTTTACTAAACATATATTCTTTTTGTACTGAATTTGTTTTATTATTTGTCTCCTTGTAATTTAGTATCTGTGGAGCTTTTCTCCCCGGGCCTCTACTGAAAATGGACATATATCCAGCTAGACTAGCCCGGTTAACAAATGTAAAATAAAATAAATAAATAAAAATGAAGAGGAAAGGAATATTTGAGATTTAAAGCAGCCTATGAAGCAGGCAAAAGAAAGCATACATTTTATACCAACACTTCCTAGTTTTCTTTACAGCTAGTTATGCAAAAAAGGACGGTGATATCTGTACCAGATCACTTTGTTAAAATCGAAGAAAAATTTTCCAGATCTTCAGCTCAGTGGCATAGAGTGATAATATTCTAACTACAGCCCAGATGATCTGGTATCATTCATTGGTCCTGGCAGACATGGGATCTATCATTGGCACCAGATGCAGTGGGATCTCTCATTGGCCATAGATGACTTGGGCTCTATCACTGGTCCCAGATGACCTGGGATCTGTCACATGCCCCACATGACATAAGATTTATCATTAGTCCGAGGTGACCTAGGATCTATCATTGGCACCAGATGCAGTGGGATCTGTCACTGGCCCCAGATGACTTGGGATCTATCATTGATCTCAGATGCCCTGAGATCTGTCATGCATCCCAGATGACTTAGGATCTATCATTAGTCTCAGACGACCCCTAATCTATCATTGGTCCTGGCACTGAATAAGCTGACTGGGAGCAGAATTACTAAGATGCTAAGCTAGCCTGCTTGCTTCTCTGTCGGGGTGGAAGGGATGCATAAAAAGAAAGCATGATCCTTCTAAGATCCTCAGTGGAGAACTGAGAAACAATACAGGTATTTGCCTCAAGTTGATTATAGTGTCTGCAGGTTTACATCACTCATTGAGGTGATTTTCAGTTCTGCATAATGCCCACTGCATATCCAGCCCAAAAAGTTTCAGTGGCATATGTGAGGAAAATTATTGGGCACATAGTGGAAAAAAAACAATCGGCCATGCAGATGGCATTTTTGTCCTTAAGATCTGAATTTGCCATAAGTTTCTAAGAAGCCATGGCAGCATGAATGCGCTACTGAAGGAGCCAAGGGAGATACATGATGATTAGAGGAAAACTACAGGAAAAAAATCCCAACCCTTCCTAGGTAGTAGAGATTTCAGCATTATCATGTTGGCTATATAAAGGTTCCAGGGAAGAGGCATAGAAGAACCAAGGTGATACTGTAAGTAGTGACCAATTATGAGTAACATTTCCATCTTTGCATTAAAAGTATTCTTTGTACTGAAGCACAAGCAACACCTGTCAGATTTCATTTCTGGTGGAAAAGTTCAACATATACCAGACCATACCTCTCAACCTCTTAGAGCAATAAATCTGGACAAAGCCATAAATAATGGGTGGACAAAGGCCAAAAATTGGGATACTTTTTAAATACTGCTCTTTTAAAGTTATGACGTTGATAGAATAACAGGTTTTGCATTAGTGTGAATTTTCTGAAGGGTATGAAGTCTGAAACTCAATTGTCTCATTATTTTCTGACTTCAGCCCTCAATGATGTTCCAGAGATTTGCCAGAAAACCACAATTTTATGAGAAATAGATTAAAAATATGAGGCAAAAATCTGGACATTCTGCAAAAATCTGTACAGGTGAGAGATATCTACCAAACATTATACTGTAATGTTGCACAACATCATATGAATGTGAAAATAGATATTTGTCCTTTAATATTTCTTACATTCTGTTACAGAAAGAAGCAAAGTTTATTTTTACTTTTAATACATTATATCTTAATGGAATTAAACCAGTGCACGGGGGATAGGAAATTTTATACCAGGCCTGACACCCATGTCCATTATGGACAGAGGTAGCTTTTAAATGCTTGACCTTCAATGTCCTATTTGGATATAAGACATTATTATTCATTCTGAAAAACGTGGCTAGGTTTAGAAACGTCCCCTAAGTTGTTAGCCTAGTAACAGTCTAGGAATCTATGAATTTATTAATAAATATTTATTAAGCATGTGAATATATGTATTTACTTAAAGTTTCTGAGTTGCTTTGCGAAAAGATTGAACTTGGAAGTTCCTTATGTCACTTAATTTCATGTAGTTTACTGGTGATTGTTCAAATGCAAAAGATGCTACTGCTGCCTGTTTAGAGGATTTTTTCTGAGGCCTGGGGAGACACTTTCCAAATGCATGTTTTTGGAATATGGGAACAAACCAGAACACCCAGTGACAGCTCATGTAAATGCAGAGTCTACACAAAAGGCACCCCTGCCAAGACTTGAATCAGTGAATCACTTGCTAGTAAGGTGACAATGCTAACCACTATACCACTGCACTGCCCAACTGAATTTTGATTGCTTTGTGAAAAAAAGGAGCTTGGCTTTGTTTTGGGCAAAATCCCAATACCAAAGAGAAACAATTATTGATTGATTCATTCATTTTCCTTGTTATTTTAATTGCTAGGATCTGAATGCCTCTGCACTCTACTTGGCTAGGCTTCACAGAGCTGTCCATTCTGCAGAAGTGCGGCACAGTATAATCCACAGACATGTTTATTAAAGTGCACCCAGGTTAGAGATGTAATGTCATTGTTTTATTCACTGTACTGAGTTGTTCCTGCTTCTTTTTTTGTTTGTTTTGTTTTTAATTCTATTGAATTGAATCTCTAGCCAGTCATTTTCTATGCCATAAAATGGATTGCTTATTTCCACTTCACTTAACACCTCATATCACATTGCTGTTGATAGTTGCTATTTTATCTGATCTAAGTAATTAAACTCTGTACTGAGCTCTGTGTGTGCAGACTAAGTAACCCCCCCCCCACACACACACACACTTACACACTATTCTTGTTCAGATAGTTTAATACTTGCCCCTCTTCTAATCTCAGCCTGATATGACAAAATTTGGAAACTCATCTGCTTTTTCCTTTTAATTAATTACAAGACTCATTGCTACTACCACTCTTGAACCATATAGCTTGCCCACCTGTTGCATACTAAATCCAGCAAACCACCCTTGGTCCTACCACTGCAAGCTTATTGGCACTAGGCTCACAGTGATAATGTAGAAAATGCCACATACTTACTAACAACCACTTACTTTGGTTTCAAACTGAGAGGTGTAGATAACTACTAAATCTGGAGGCCATCTTCTCATCAGATCATATCAGTACTATTCAACATGTTGTCAGCACCCATATTCTCTCCATGCAAGCATGCTGCTCATCAAAAACTAAGGATGCCTATGCTGAGGTGCTTTATTTATTTATTTATTTGTTTGTTCACTGGGACAGTCCAGCTGGGCAGTTGTCTCTTTTCATGTGAATTCCAAGGAGAAAAGCTGTAGAAATAATGAATATGAGACAAAAATCAGCAATTAAACCTATAATATTTGTACAGCATCGTGAGATACAGAACCATAACACAGTGTGATACCACAGTACAAACTATATTCAGTACCATAACACAGTGTGATACCATAGTACAGATTATATTCAGTGCCACAGCACAGTGTGATACCATAGTACAGATTATATTCAGTGCCATAACATAGTGTGATACCATAGTACAGATTATATTCAGTGTCATAACACAGTGTGATACCATAATACAGATTATATTCAGTGCCATAACACAGTATGATACCATAGTACAGATTATATTCAGTGCCATAACACAGTGTGTTACCATAGTACAGATTTTATTCAGTGCCATAACACAGTGTGATATCATAGTGCAGATTATATTCAGTGCCATGACACAGTGTGATACCATAGTACAGATTATATTCAGTGCCATAACACAGTGGGATTCCATAGTACAGATTATATTAAGTGCCATAACACAGCGTGATATCATAGTACATATTATATTCAGTGCCATGACACAGTGTGATACCATAGTACAGATTATATTCAGTGCCATAACACAGTGTGATACCATAGTACAGATTATATTCAGTACCATAACAAGTGTGATACCATAGTACAGATTATATTCAGTACCATAACACAGTGTGATACCATAGTACAGATTATATTCAGTACCATAACACAGTGTGATACCTTAGTACAGATTATATTCAGTGCCATGACACAGTGTGATACCATAGTACAGATTATATTCAGTACCATAAAGAGTGTGATACCATAGCACAGATTATATTCAGTGCCATAACACAGTGTGATACCATAGTACAGATTATATTCAGTACCATAACACAGTGTGATACCATAATACAAATTATATTCAGTGCCATAATACAGTGTGATACCATAGTACAGATTATATTCAGTACAATAACACAGTGTGATACCATAATACAGATTATATACAGTGCCATAACACAGTGTGATACCATAATACAGATTATATTCAGTGCCATAACAGAGTGTGATACCATAGTACAGATTATATTCAGTACCATAATACAGTGTGATACCACAGTACAGATTATATTCAGTGCATACCACAGTGTGATACCATAGTACAGATTATATTCAGTACCATAACACAGTGTGATACCATAATACAGATTATATTCAGTGCCATAACACAGTGTGATACCATAGTACAGATTATATTCAGTGCCATAACACAGTGTGATACCATAGTACAGATTATATTTAGTGCCATAACAGTGTGATACCATAGTACAGATTATATTCAGTGCCATAACACAGTGTGATACCATAGTACAGATTATATTCAGTGCCATAACACAGTGTGATACCATAGTACAGATTATATTCAGTACCATAACACAGTGTGATACCATAGTACAGATTATATTCAGTGCCATAAAAAGTGTGATACCATAGTACAGATTATATTCAGTGCCATAACACAGTGTGATACCATAGTACAGATTATATTCAGTGCCATAACACAGTGTGATACCATAGTACATATTATATTCAGTGCCATGACACAGTGTGATACCATAGTACAGATTATATTCAGTACCATAACACAGTGTGATACCTTAGTACAGATTATATTCAGTGCCATGACACAGTGTGATACCATAGTACAGATTATATTCAGTACCATAAAGAGTGTGATACCATAGTACAGATTATATTCAGTGCCATAACACAGTGTGATACCATAGTACAGATTATATTCAGTACCATAACACAGTGTGATACCATAATACAAATTATATTCAGTGCCATAATACAGTGTGATACCATAGTACAGATTATATTCAGTACAATAACACAGTGTGATACCATAATACAGATTATATACAGTGCCATAACACAGTGTGATACCATAATACAGATTATATTCAGTGCCATAACAGAGTGTGATACCATAGTACAGATTATATTCGGTACCATAATACAGTGTGATACCACAGTACAGATTATATTCAGTGCATACCACAGTGTGATACCATAGTACAGATTATATTCAGTACCATAACAGTGTGATACCATAATACAGATTATATTCAGTGCCATAACACAGTGTGATACCATAGTACAGATTATATTCAGTGCCATAACACAGTGTGATACCATAGTACAGATTATATTTAGTGCCATAACAGTGTGATATCATAGTACAGATTATATTCAGTGCCATAACACAGTGTGATACCATAGTACAGATTATATTCAGTGCCATAACACAGTGTGATACCATAGTACAGATTATATTCAGTACCATAACACAGTGTGATACCATAGTACAGATTATATTCAGTGCCATAAAAAGTGTGATACCATAGTACAGATTATATTCAGTGCCATAACACAGTGTGATACCATAGTACAGATTATATTCAGTGCCATAACACAGTGTAATACCATAGTACATATTATATTCAGTGCCATGACACAGTGTGATACCATAGTACAGATTATATTCAGTACTATAAAAAGTGTGATACCATAGTACAGATTATATTCAGTACTATAAAAAGTGTGATACCATAGTACAGATTATATTCAGTACTATAAAAAGTGTGATACCATAGTTCAGATTATATTCAGTGCCATAACACAGTGTGATGCCATCATACAGATTATATTCAGTGCCATAACACAGTGTGATACCATAGTACAGATTATATTCAGTGCCATAAAAAGTGTGATACCATAGTACAGATTATATTCAGTGCCATAACACGGTGTGATACCATAGTACAGATTATATTCAGTGCCATAGCACAGTGTGATACCATAGTACAGATTATATTCAGTGCCATAACACAGTGTAATACCATAGTACGGATTATATTCAGTGTCATAACACAGTGTGATACCATAATACAGATTATATTCAGTACCATAATACAGTGTGATACCACAGTACAGATTATATTCAGTGACATAACACAGTGTGATACCATAGTACAGATTATATTCAGTACCATAACACAGTGTGATACCATAGTACAGATTATATTCAGTGCCATAACACAGTGTGATACCATACTACAGATTATATTCAGTGCCATAACACAGTGTGATACCATACTACAGATTATATTCAGTACCATAACACAGTGTGATACCATAGTACAGATTATATTCAGTACCATAACACAGTGTGATACCATAGTACAGATTATATTCAGTGCCATAACACAGTGTGATACCATAGTACAGATTATATTCAGTGCCATAACACAGTGTGATACCATACTACAGATTATATTCAGTGCCATAACACAGTGTGATACTATACTACAGATTATATTCAGTGCCATAACACAGTGTGATACCATAGTACAGATTATATTTTGGTAGTATGAGCCTGGATGATGTCAAGGTATAGGGCAGAGAGAAGAAACAAAAAGAAAGAGGAAAGCAAGGTATGAAAGTATAATATTGTTGAACTAAACTTGTAAACAATATTTTAGCTAAAGTCTAAACTGAGTGAAGAAATTAAGGGAAGTGTTAAGGGAAGGGCTGATGGAAGGTGGAGTAGGGAGGAAGGAAAAAAAGAAAAGCTTGGAGTCTGAAGATAAGAAGTCCAATTCTATGGGATTTTGATACTCTGCTACTGAAGTTATATAGGAGAAGAGCTTAGGAGGTCTATCTGTGAGTAGAGCATATACAGTGCCATTTAGTTTTCAAACAAAGCTTTAGTTTTGTTCAGAAAGTTTTGGTATTTGGTTCATTATATAGCTCCAGAGACATGGTGTTCCACAGTCTTGTCACAGCTCAGGAGTCTAATGAGTGACTGAAATAACTGATGAATTTTTGAATGCATACTTGGTGTTGGCTATGTGACCGGAGTAGTCCAGGGACTTCAAATTTGGACAAAATGTTTAATGATGATACACCTTTCATACATTTGTAAGGTTTATAAAGGATATCGTGTGCCCATTTTATTTCACAGGTTCAAAGTTCATCGTTCTATACTAGGCTTTTGACCCAGATGGCCATTAGTAGTCTATTTATTTACTGACATTTGATGACCATGAAAGTCTGACTAGGTAGAAGCCCATTTTCAACAGAGGCCTGGGGAAAAAATCTCCAAATTATTACAAAATATTTTAAGAACAAATCCAGACTAATCTCATACGATATCCCAAATACCCTCTCTTAAGACCTAATTCCTGCTCTATCTGTGTCTTTTTAGATCAAGGCCTATCCTTGGCAAAAACATATCTTATCCTAATAGGTATTTTAAATTATCTCTCTGCATATAATTCTAAACCATCCTACCTAAGGCAGGCAACAAGTATTGTTTAAACTGTGAGCATTGCTGAACTGTTGAAACTTGAAGTATGTATTTGTTTAATAATTACTTTCTAGTTATTAATGAAGTCTTTGTACATAAAGTCTAAAATATCTTATCTAATGCTTGTAACATGTTTTTTGCATAAACTGTGAAGATTCCTAAACTGTTTAAAATTTGTAGTATTTAACTGTTTAACAACTAGTACCTGTATGTTAGTAGTCTAGTAATCTCTTGAAGCTTATTTCACCGGGACTCTACTGAAAATGGACATACATCCAGTTAGACTATCCCGGTCAACAAATGTAAAATAAAATAAATAAATAAATAAATAAATAATTTTACAATCTTCAAAAGTAAAACAAAAACATCTACAGTTTAAATAATTATAACAAAGACAGAATAACAAAAAGAATGGTTAAGAACCTATACAAGGTATATGTCAATTATTTAATATTTACAGAAATTAAAGGTAAGTTAGCCTAACAGAAATAGGAATTGCAATATGAAGTGAGGGGGGAAAAACAGGCTTATGGCATATTTAGACAGAAAGTCGGAGAAGAGAATTTGATAGCAGTAAGGAAGTAATTTAAGAAGGGAGTAAGGATGTAAAAAGAATGAAAATGTACTTGTCCACACTTAGGGATGTAATTTCCCCTGATTTTGACCAAGAACAGAGCCACATTTTAGATAGGAAGTCTTTCAGAGTGGTTTTGAAAGATGGGAGGGAGAATATAGACCTGATGAAAACAAGTAAGGAGTTCTAGACCTTAGCAACCTTGTATGAGTACAGATATTGCCCCACAGATTTGCTAGGTTTGCAGACAGACAGGAGTTTTTGGCTACTGGATTGAAATGACCAACTGGGAACATAGTTATGTAGACTGGTTTTTAGTCGTGGACAGGCAGGTGGATGCTGGATAATTTTATAGGTGTTAAGAATTTGTGCAAATGTTAGTTGATGTGGCAGTTCTAACCAATTTAGGCTTTTTAGTGCTACACAATTGTGGGTTCTGAAAGGTATATGTGCTACAAAATCTGTGAGGACCTGAGGGACAAGATTCAGGGCGTATTTATCATTGCCCATCTTTTCATCCACATTACGCTTAAAGATGATGAGGGAGCTATGCTGCTTTACATCCAAAGGAAGTCCATTCCATAAAAGATGGATTCTGTATGATATATAGCTCTCTTGCCTGCAGGTTCTATTTAAGTTTCTAGGAAGTTACGATTTCTTGTTTTCTTGTGTAAGTGCTGAGGGTGTTATTAGTTTTGTGGATGTGTAGTACATCACACAAGATTGAATCCTTTGTTGCTTTGTAAGCTAGACAGAGTTTGCATCTCAGGAGTCTGTAGGAAACAAAAAAGAGAGAGTGATGTAAGGAAATCTGGGTAGTTCAAGGATGACATACCTTTGATTATCCTAGTGAGGAAATGCTGCAGTCTCTCAAGCTAGGAATTATGATTAGACAGGTACATACTAAAGGGACCATTATATTCTGTTATTGACCTGATGAGGGTGTAGAAGAGAGGGATGATAACTCCCTTAATTCTGAAAAAAAAGACTTGTTAAAGTAAAAGGATGTCCTAACAACAGTGGATACACAGTGATCAAAGGATAGTTCATTGTCAGTGAAAGTGCCCTGGTCCACAATGGCTGAGTCAAATTTCAAAGTAGTGTCACCTACTTAGCAGGTTTAGAATCATTGAATTTTGGATTTCAGCCTAGTCTAGTTTGTTTAAGGTAGTACAGTGAGTATTAACGCGTTTGCTAGTAGTAAATTTGCTTTTTTTATTATAAACTTTTTAAACTGTTTGAAAACAGTCTATGGTAATTTGGTGAGGATTGATGGACTGCATAGCAGAGACAAAAGTAAGATTCCTTATGATGTAGATATGAGAAACTGATTACTAAGAAAGGCTTTAGCTTTAAGAGTTCTACCCAATTTCTTATTTGTTTTGGATACTCCATTGTTGATATATAGGGTCAATTTCAGATGAAAGTCTATTATTATTCCAGGGATCCTTTCCTGGACTACACATTTTATGTGTGTTATTGTTTGGAGTTTTTATAGTGATGGTACATGGAATAATATGATTAAAGAGTATCAATTTTTCTTCTTGTTTTTTTTTTTTCATATGAACTATTTTTCTAGACAGGTGAAGTATTATTGTATGAGTAGTTGTAGGTTAGACGTGGCTTCTGCTGATGTTATGAGAGGTAAGTCATCACCATTTTGTACTAATGTCTTCCTGCCTGTTCCTTCATGTCACGAATGAATATTCTAATTAATAGTAGGCACAGTATGTTTCCTTGGGGCATACCAACTGTGACAGCTAGATAAAGTATGTATTCTGACATCAGATGCATTTACATCTATGGAATATGTACCTTTGAGGCACCTAAAGATAAATAACTCTCTACCCAAGCTTCAGAGACCTCTGAAGCACAAAAATGACACACAATTACCTCAGCAGTCCAAAGGCACTCTGTCATCTACACGGGTCTATATTGAATAATCGAAAATTGAATTCACTGAATGGTACTTACATCGAAAATGCCATTCAGCGAATTCTGAATATTGCGATCACAGTATAGTGAAGGTCAGAAAATTTGCCATTTCCTCACTGTAGTGTAATTTCAGAGTTGGTATATATAATTAGCAGGGGGTGTGGGGGGCAGGCCCCCACAAGAGCAAATTTGCTGAATGGTATTTTCGATGTAAATACCGTTCGGTGAATTCAGCTTTCAATTATTTAATATAGACCCCATCTGCACACACACCATCACCCACCACGCATTCTGCCAAGAAAAGTCTCAAGGCTGACACCCCCAAGCCATGAAGACCTCTCCAGCTTGCAGTTTCTTACAGTAATATCCTAGTCATGGGTGGCTTCACTTTAAGACACATAGATGCACCACTCAGTAAGTCAGACAGAGTGACAGTCAGTGGTCTCTTCATGGCCAGGATATGACACATTACTGGGATGCTCAAGTTCCTTCATGCCGGGTACATATAGTATGACAGCGCATATGGTTGTAAATGACCTGAGGATCACAGCATTGGCTATGTGATACAGACATGGTGACTCTCTCTATATCTACATCTGAGAATGGCAAGCAGGGAGTCTTGAACAGCATGCCAACTTTGTCTAGAATGATGTTGCAATGCAAACAAAGAATAATTATAATTGTCTAAACTTTTCTTGTCATTCCCGGGTAGTCCCATATGTATGTGCCTGGATGGATTTGGCCAAGCAGTTCAGACTGCTTTTATAGGGATGATGTGCACCTGTCCCCTTAGGGCTTTTGTAAAGTGGAAGAAGCTTCCTTCCCCTCCACTGTGTGTTTTTATAGACAATGTAAGTCTGATACATCTACTGGCCTAACCAAAGTCAAATCTGGATAATAGAAAAGTAATTCTGTTCAAGGTCAGAAGCTTAAATTAAAAACTGTGCTCCCTAGCAGCCTTCCTATACCTAGAAAATATTGACATCTGTGCCATCACTGAGAATTGGTTACAATGAGACAAACCAAGCCTGGAAAAATGACAGTAAAACTCGACAGGAAGGATTCACTCAAATTCAAAAGTACCAAACACAAGTAAAATTTATTGTGAGCGCTTCCGTCCACATTAATTAAATTAACTTCTTCAGACAATAAAATAACTAAGAAAGGTACTGATATTGGTGCCGGGGGAGGGGGGGGGGTCCATGGGCATTGAAACTGGAGGAGAGAAAACTCCTCTGGCAATTGAGGCTTAATGCACATTACTTCCCTGGGTTAAATGAATACTGCTCACTAAAATGCATTTTAAAATTGAAATAAGTAATATATATTCATTTGTATTATTTATAATATTTCCATATAGAAATATGTTGAAGTTTAATTTTTTTATAATTTGTATTAATTTATATGTGTTATTGTCCTTTAAGGAATAGGGGCATTATTTAACTTGATATGGATGGGAGGAGGAAGTCATGTCATGGATTTGTGGTTAGTTAAGTATCTTTCTTAGTTATTTTATTGTCTGAAGAAGTTCATTTAATTAATGTGGATGAAAGCGCTCACAATAAATTTACTTGTCTTTGGTACTTTGGAATTTGAGTGGATAGGTTCATAAGTTCATAGGTTGGTACTGGGTTATCTGCCCGAAGGCATATATTAGCCCAGCCACGTTGTGCGGTATTCACCGCCCCTTTAGTAGTTCCCTAGACCCTTGTACTAGCAGTTAGTACCCTTGGCCCCTATCTAGTAGTGCTGTTGGTGTGATCCCCGGTGTGAACTTTCTGTTACCCATCCACTCATCAAGGTTCCTCTTGAAGAGTGATAGTGAGGGGCTCTGTCTTATGTAGATCAGGACCCTGTTCCATAGTAAGGGAAGTCTCTGCGAAGGGAATCTATCCCTCCAGCATGTTCTAATCATTGCTGTGTTGAGGTTTATATCCCTAGAGCATGTAGCTCGAATAGATTTGGTTTTGCTAAGATGGAGCATGTTCAACAATTCTGGGTTGGACATGGCTCTGTACGTTAGACAGAGATCGCCTCTGAGAAAGCGGTATGCAACAGAGAACAGTCTTAGCTTTTTCAATCGTGCTGCATAGGGCAACTGTTTGAGGCCAGTAATCCTCTTAGTTAGGTACCTTTGTGGTCTCTCCAGCTGCTGGAGATGCCTGGCCAGGTACATTCCAATTGGTGCATTGTGCTCAATAATGGGTCTGATGAGGGAAGAATAGAGGGGCACCATTACATCCTTAGATCTTGATGCGAACACTTTCGTGATCAGATGGGTCACATAGAAGGATTTTCTAACCACTTTGGCAACATGGTTATCAAAGGAAAGCTGACTATCTACTTGGGTCCCTAGATCCCTTATTTCTTCTTCAGATTTCAGGGGATTACCTCCTATGTTGTAGTTTGCGTGTTTTTTCCAAAGGGGATTACTACGCATTTTTTTTTGCATTTAGCTTGATACCATGGCTTTGACACCATGCATCAGTCTCATTTAGGCCCTTCTGGAGGATCTCCATGTCAGCCGGAGACTCTATTATAGCACCCAGTTTGCAGTTATCTGCAAACTTAGTCAGCCACAGCCCTTCAGTGCTTGCCTGTACTTCTGAGTAGTATATGCCAAACAGGAGGGGCCCCAGGACAGAGCCCTGAGGCACACCACTCATTACTGGTCTGGATTCGGACATAGATCCCGCTACTCTTACTTTATGGTGTCTGTCTGAGAGCCAGTTTGCGATCCATCTTGTGACGTAAGGGTTTATGCCCAGGCTGGTGAGCTTATCAATAATACCTGAATGGGGAATGGTGTCAAATGCTTTAGCAAGATCAAGGTAAGCCGTGTGTACCTCCTTTCCCTTATCTATAGCCTGAGTAGCTGTCTCAAAGAAATCCACCAGGTTCAGGAGGCATGATCTGCCCTTGACAAAGCCAAACTGTGTGGGGTCCAGTGACTGGAGGTTCCCAATCTCTCCATTTATGAGTTCCATAATGATTCACTTCATAACCTTACAGATCAGACTGGTCAGGCTTATTGGTCGGTAGTTCTCAGGGTCAGTTGTAGCCCCACCCTTGTGTAGCGGGACCACTGTTGTCGTGCGCCATTCTATGGGTACATATCCTGTGGAGTGGCTGAGACTGAACAGGGTATTAAGATGCGGGGTTAATTCTTTCTGGAGCTCGCGAATGACACAGCCTGGGACACCATCTGGTCCCATGGAGGCAGTGTTTTTAGCTTTAGATAGAGCCTTGTTAACCAACGTATCAGTAATAATTGGACTTACCCAATCCCCTGGAATGGTAATAGGCCCTGTAGGTGGTGGGGGGGGGGGGGGGGTTTACACTGAACCTGTCAGCCAAGATGTTGGCAATGTCAGAAGGGTCAGTGTATTTTGTTCCATTTTGTACTAGCTCAGAACAGACCTGAGCATTGCCATTTAGGTTTTTGACGTAGCCATAGAAGGCCTTATGGTTATCCTTGGCATCCTTGGCAACTTTCTTTTCAAAATTAGCTTTAGTTGACTTGATGAGGGCCCTCAATTTCTTACTAATGCTGATCAGGGATGATTTTTCTACTTGAGATTTGGCCTTTTTTTGTATAAGTCTCCTCCTTTTATTGTAAAGTTTGCTTATGTCCGGGGTCCACCAGACTGGTTTCTCCTTGCTTGAGGAAGGAGTCTTGGTTTTATTTGGGATAGCACGGTACGTGCAATCCTGAAGATGCATATAGAGTGCCTTGGTGTAGGATTCCGCATCCTGGATATCATTATCCTTCTGCAAGGGAATAGTGAAGCTTTCCACTTCGGATGCAAGTAGTTTGAAGTTTGCTTTGGAAAGGTTTTTGACTATGGTTTCTTTGACTGGGGGAGGTGGAGGGGTGAGGATGTCCAGGGTTATCAGTTTGTGGTCAGATCTGACCAAGGAGGGAGTGATAACGGGTGTGGTACAATGGGCGCCCATATTTGTGATGATTAAATCCAATATGTTGTCCCCTCTAGTGGGGGAACATACTAGGTGTTCAAGGTCATTTAAATTTATAAATTCTATGAATCGCTGAGCATAGGAGTTGGAACATTGGTAGTTCACCCAGTCTATACCAGGGTAGTTGAAATCAACCAAGATTATGGTGTTGGGTAGGACCTTTATATTTTCCAATGTCTCAAGGAATGCAGAGTGAGCATCTTGGGACATGGTGGGCGATCTATAACCGGCTATGACTTGAAATGTGGTTTTGCCTGCTGATAGTTGCGCATGGATGATCTCTGGGGCATCATGCTGCGCTACTAACCTGGAGATATGGGTATCCTTGATGAATATGGATACACCTCCGCCCTTTGTACTGCAATCCGGTAACTGAGGCCGGAAGGTATGATATGAATTGTAACCTGGCAGTGCTGGTGTGCTCTCTTGAGCCTTGAACCAGGTTTCCATCACTGCACAAACATCGATTTTCTCCATGCTGAGGAGAGTCTCAAGTGTGTGCATTTTGAGGTTAAGACTTCTGGCGTTGAGTAGCATTACCCTTAGTTTTTGGTTACCTGTGCTGGTTACAGTCGTTGGTTTGTCCTTTGAGCCTTGCCTAAAAAAGGCACTATGGGGACGGCAAGAGCCTTGGCCAGTATTTGAAAACCTAGGGGTGACAGGTGCAACCCATCTCTGGCAAAACAGCGAGGCTTGTCTATCATGTCATCCCTGGCAGACAGACACTGGATCCCCTTAGAATGACACCAGAAGCTTAGCCAATTGTTGAAATTGATATTTTTGTCTTTGTATTGTGGTATCATTCTAGGTGAAGGTAGTATGCTACTCAAGGTCAGGGTCATACCAGCTTGGGCTACATGATCAGAGAGCTCCTCAATGTCTCTTTTCATGTAGTCCAGGGAGGTACGTCTTAGATCATTTACACTAACATGTACAATGACAGCGTCATACTTGTACTTCTTCTGGAGTGACCTAAGTGCCTGTGTTATGTGGCGGATCCGAGCACCCGACAGGCAGCTGACAGTAACCTTCTCCTTGTTCAGCCTGGTGAGTGGAACATCCATGTGCCTTATTATAGAGTCTCCTATTACTAGCGTGTTAGGTATGGTGTTTTGCCTTAAGGGCTGTTGTGAGGCACACTGCTGAGGTGAATTATGTGTTTTCTGGCTTGTGTTTGGGGGTGCAGGTTGCTTGCTTGTCTGCTTTGGAGGGCACTGTTTCTTTTTCAGATTGGTACCTAGTGCCTCCGAATATGTTTTTGTGTATTTATGCGTATGTTTTGCCGGTGCTTCTTTTGTAGACTCATGTGTGACAGGTGCTGTGATGCAAGTGTGTCCCTTATCCTCTTGACTGTCTGTTACAGTCATGGGTTGAGCTCCTTCCTGTCAAAAATTGGTTACAATGAATTGATGACATGCCCTCTCTCCCAGATTACAATTCCTAGCACTCATTCTAATCTACCCCAATGGCATCTCTGTTCAAGGTTGTGGTGTGTCTGTATTCTTTCATAACTCCATCACATGTAGGTTTATATGGCAAGTCAATGACCTGCAGTTTCTCCACATCCCAAAAACTATAAATAAGGTACTCTACCATATCCTGGCACACTACAGAGCCCCTTCTATAACACCTACACTTCCCATGAAGCACATCAAAGCAACCTTGTGTCCTTCACTACATAATCTAACAGCATTATTCTTGGGGATTTCAACTACCCATCCATAAATCAGAATACCCATAATCACAGCACATTATTATGCACAAAGCCAATAAAAAACAACTAGACTAGATATTGCTCTCCCCTACAAGACATGAATTTACTTGAGCTGGCTCTCACAAACTTTGTACCACTATGCTGCTCCCACAGCTTTCAGGTGTGACCACCACTCAACAGTCTTCACCATTACAACCCCATCAAACTTGCCAGCAAACTCTGTCATCTTTATTGATTTCTCCAAGGCAAATGTTTTGCAGCAAACTAATGGCTAGGTGCAGTTCAGAGCACCCCCCTCCCCCCAACAAAGATCCTGTGTCCAACACCACTGCATTTGCAGAGATCTTCTGTGTTAATCCCAATGCCTGTACTGAGACTTTGGTACCGATGTGTCACAAATACAATGCCAAACTTAGGAGCACACCATTGTGTTGGACATGGAAACCTTGTACTAAAAACTTTACAATAAAAGAAATAAACTGAACACCTCTTGTTCCAGAACTGACCCTAAAAGGTAAAAAAAATAAATAAATAAAAAAAAATAAATAAAATCCACCAAGGCTAAGCAGGAACAGAATATATCAACACCACTAACATGAACAACCACAAGTTTTTGCTCAACAATGTCAAGAACCTTAGGAAAAATGACCATCATTGTACTTTACTGATACATAAAAATATCACCCGCTCAGACGCAGAGGATATAGCAAACACATTTGCATACAAATTTTGTTTTAACTTCTCCACCCATAACTCCATAGTTTTTCCCATGATAGATATTTGAATTTGTTTTATTTATTTATGCATGTATGTATGTATGTAAATGTTTTTGGTTGGGGTAGTGGACTGATCCACGTGGAACCCATTTGAGATACAACCTGAAAAATACTGTTAGTCGAAGTACACAGTTTAGAATAAAACAGTGGTACTATAACATAAATTATACAGTTAATAAAATCACATAAAAAGAAATTTTGCAATCAAAATAACATATTTTATATGGCTATAGCTATAATACATATAAGTAAGAAGGGGTTGAGTGAGAAGATTAAAAAAACTGGATGTGGGGTAGGTGGGAGAGGGCAGGGGGTAGAAGGTGAGTATAAATAGTAGGAAGGAGATGAATGTCTTCAATAATGAGTAGAAATCATTATATGAAGCGACAGTATGAAGTGAGGTATCTTCTATTATCACCAGAGAACACTTAAAACAAGTTTTAAAGGCTAGATCTATGGGGCCTGACAATGCGTCAGGATGTTTACTTGTCTGTATGAAACACTGTCCCTCAGACTCACTCCTGAATCTGTCCAACCACATTCTCTCAGTTTTGGCTTTGTGACAGATGCATGGAGATCATCGTGCGTCATTCGCCTTCTTAAGGGTAGCCTCAAAGTGATTCTGTCAGCAGCTAAACAACAAGCCTTACAGCTTTGTATTTGTCATTATAGACCTCATAAGTTTACAATCTCTCAATCCAAAACAGTCTGAGTCTCTGAAAGTTAGCTCTTCTCTGCTCAGTCTAGTAGACATCTTTGAAAAAGTCACTCAGGCTTTCTTTGAGAGCAAAACAGTGCACATAATACTTCTTCAGTTGGCCAAGATCTGACACAATACCACACTCAGGCTTTATAGGCAAGCTAATCAATCTAACTGTAAACCCTAAGTGCACAGGCAGACAAATGTGTCGTAAGTGTTTACTGATATCGGGGTGTTATTAAGTGGTAGTAATACCCTTAGGATGCTCCTTCGTTCATCCATTTTGAAGCTCAAGGCAGCAATGCCCATACATAAATCAGCCAAGAGTCAGCTCAGATCTTTCTGTATATGTCACAGACAGTAAAATCTATAATAAAATAAAGTAAATTAAATTAAAGTTAAGTATGTAACCTCTGTTTAGAAAAAACTGAGTTCAGATTATCTTTTAGTAACAAAGATAAGCTACAAACTTCTTTGATGTACTCATTTTTATAAGACATCATTACTGGATGGAAGAAAGTTGAGTGATGTACACAGTACTAAATCTGTACAATTTATTCTTATGCACAAATGGGTAATGTCAAAGAAGACATAAGTTTAGGAAAGTTTATGTCTATACGTGTGTCTACTTGCATTTGTTTGATAGTTTGAGTAATTGTGCAAGTGTTTGTAGAGCCACTGACTTTGCAAAGAAATAGGTGGCCAAACAGCACTGCTTTTTCTGGCCCAAAAAGGGGCACATAGGTGAGTATGAAGCATACAGAAGGCTAATGGACATAAGCATCATTATGTTAACTTATTGGGAGAGTCAGAAGATTTAAGGACTTTAATTTTCTGGCTAGAAATCTTTGGAGCCTTTCATTTTAGAGGTATTCTTGGATTTATATATACCAAAAGGTGTATTCAAAAGGGTGCATCGCATTTGATGATAAGTCTGATACTGTGGAATGATGACTTCCTTTACATATTGTACTCATTCTCTTGGAATTATTGGGCCATATAGAAGGATTTTCTAACTATGGTGAAAACATAATGGTTAAAGGAGACAGGGTTATCTGAAAAAGTATTCAGGTCTTTTATAACTGTTTCTTCCTAAAGAGAAATGTCACTTACAGCATATGAAGTAGCAGCACCTTTTTGTCTGGATGCTACTGTGCTGCACTTGTTTGCATTTCATGTGAAACCAATTTTTGTTAGGCCAAGTATGTGCATATTCCAGCCCTTTCTAGAACTTACTATCAGCAGATGAGAGGATAATAGTGCCCAGATTACTGTTCTCAGCAAATTAGGTCAACCAGACTTCTGGAAAATTGGCTTCAATGTCTGCAATATGAATACTGAAGAAAAGAAAGTACAACAATCACACCTGTGATATCTTAACAGATTGAATGTTATAGTCAGAGGGAGAACCAGCAACTTTCGTAACTTGGGATCTGTTGGATAGCAAATTTTCAATCCAAAGTTCCACAGAAGGGCTTATGTTATGTGTCAGTGCTGTGAAAATAGACATGTATAGTTCTTTGTTTTGGCATTAACTGGTTGTTCAATGATAACCTTAACAATTTTGTAACATTGGTATTGTTCTTTACAGAAGAATCATTTAATTTTAATAATATACTGCAGCTGATATGGAAAGCTCATGTAAATTCTGCAGGCTGTAATACAGAAATAAATGGCATATTTCTAGAAAGTAGATACCATTCTCCATGAACCTGCTTACATGGACATCTGTTTAATCAAAGGTAATGTGTTTAAGAGCCCAATCGGAAAAGCAAGATAATTAGTTATTTTAGGAAATACAAGTTGGATCTGTTTGTTTTTCAGGAAACATATCATATACTTGGATGTCACTTGAAGTTAGGAAGTCTGGGCCAAAACTAGGTGGCTGTTTCCTCACACTCTTTGGAGAAACGGAGAGGAGTAATAGTTTTGCCTCCAGTACAGTAGATTTCAACTTATTTGCCTACAATATACTAAAGTATGCTTATCTGTGTTCAGGGGTTACTGGGATTTTTCAATGCTTACTGAGGTATCCCTGCATATACTTCTCTCCTCCCCATTAAGAAGGACTGTCCGCTTACTGTGAACTTTGTGTTTTTGAAGACAGAGCTAGTTTAATGGGAGAGACTTTAGCTGACTGACAGATTCAGTAGTAAGTTGCAAACCATGTTCTAGCCAAAATGCTTAATCTGGTGTTAGAAGATATGAAATGATAGACATGTTACCCTCTTTATGAATTAAACTTAAGCCTTCTAGATGATCCCCACCATGCAGAGCATTAAAGCACTTTCGGCACCTCAGATGACCCTTGTTCGAATGGTGGCATTGGAACTGAAGGGACTGGTCAAGGATGGACCGAACTGAGCAGCCAATGTGGAGCATATCCAAAAAGAGTTTTCAGTTGCATCTGCATGAATAATTATCCAGACTAATTGCATGGTGGTAAGTGGCTGGCACATTTGCAGGAGTACCTAAAAAGTTTAACTTACTAACAGCACTTAGGCACCAAAGGACGCTGGTAAAAAATAAGATCAAGACTAGAATCTGTTTCCTGTTTTGAGGTAAGTTATTCTAGGTCATGGTTTTGCATGTTGTTCAGTGTTTTGCCTCTGTGGTCATTAATATCCAGTTAAAATCTCGTAGAATAATTGCATTCCTGCTAGGACCATGTGGGAAAGCATGCAAGTCAGTGTCTCAGATAGCAACAATTGAGGAAGTGGGGGCTTATAAACAAAAGTGAAGTTAACTTGAGTATGGTTCCCTATGTATATGTTCGCTAACACCCATCTGGAGACCTTATCATCAACCTGGTTAGTTTTTGAAGAAACAATGATTTGCAGAGATACAAGTTGCTTGATTAGAAGCAATACTCTGCACCAGTTCCTGGATCAGGTCTAAAGTCACACAGGATGTTATAGTTATCTTGGATGTCAGCAGAATGATAGAAGGAATCTTTAAGCCAGGTCTCAGAAAGAGCTGTTAAATGGGTTTTATGTAGAGAGACATGCAGCCTGAGTGGTACACTTGTGTATGCTCCAGGTATTAATGCATGCAATTTGTAAAAACCTGTGACTTTTTCTGACAGTATTGTTAGAGCTAGAATAGTTTGACAGATAGTGGGTGTTATTAGATAGTATAGGATGTATTGATTGTTGAAGAGGGACAGGATTGGTTTGGATGTCTCTAGATTTGAGTATTTTCAGTTGATAACATAGAAGAGAGGTATTTCTTATAAGTAGCAGTGAATTTAGTTCACTGAAGCAGAAGTGGTTTTAAAAGGATTTTTATTAGCTAATTAAACAGGTTAGCATATGAATAATTAAACTATTCAATGAAGAAGACACTTGGATATGAGATACTAATCTAAGGTGGAAGAAAGTAAGGATATAATAAGCTTAGCTACTGAAAACTACTTATAGGGTCATAGGTAAATACCAGGCTAACTGCTAGAATCTTATGAAGACCAGCCATTTACCCAAGTGAGAATCCAACCCTGCACCTTGTGTTTGCAGGATAAACACCTTAACCATTAGGCTCACCTCTAACTTTAGAAGCTGGTCTATAATGTAGACTTCCATATTTAGGACAAGTGTGCATGAAAAAGAGTCACAATAATTTATTACAATGGCTGAAAAAAATAACCTAAAAAAGAGCAACTTTGTAAAACAGAAAAAATCAGTTAAATGACAATACAGTTCAATGCAAATCACAATGGGCACCTTAATATCACCTAACAATCAGTACACACAACCTGTTTGAATACAGTCCCCTTATCCTTCAACCAAAAGACAATAAAAAAGAATTTTCTATGGTCGTGTGCAGTTGCCCCTCAATTCACTCAACCACTCACTCAATATGAGAGGTATTGTTCCCACACATTCCTAACTTCTATGGATGTGTGCAGTTGCCCCTCCACTCACTCAACCACTCACTCAATATGAGAGGTATTGTTCCCACACATTCCTAATGTCTATGGTTGTGTGCAGTTGCCCCTCAATTCACTCAACCACTCACTCAATATGAGAGGTATTGTTCCCACACATTCCTAACTTCTATGGATGTGTGCAGTTGCCCCTCCACTCACTCAACCACTCACTCAATATGAGAGGTATTGTTCCCACACATTCCTAACATCTATGGATCTGTGCAGTTGCCCCTCCACTCACTCAGCCATGCACTCAATATGAGAGGTATTGTTCCCACACATTCCTAACTTCTATGGTCGTGTGCAGTTGCCCCTCCACTCACTCAACCACGCACTCAATATGAGAGGTATTGTTCCCACACATTCCTAACATCTATGGATGTGTGCAGTTGCCACACCACTCACTCAATCACTCACTTAATATGAGAGGTATTGTTCCCACACATTCCTAACGTCTATGGATCTGTGCAGTTGCCCCTCCACTCACTCAACCACTCACTCAACATGAGAGGTATTGTTCCCATACATTCCTAACTTGTATATATCTACTCTAAGAACACACTACAACCTAAAATTGTAAAAGCTCCACACCAAACACACATTCAGTCTTTTCCAAATTAAACCTACTGACATTCAGTTAAAGACATCTTTGGCTTTTTCTGGCTGACTACCTGTGCTGTAGTCAAGCATATCTGTTCTCTTTATTTGCCACATGTAGACTACTGTTCAAGTAGGGATATGTTCAAAGTCTTCTCATGTTTAAAAAAGTATGAGTGATAACTGCTCATAATATTGTCAGGTATTTGCTTCTGTTGTCTGCATATAGTTCTGTTCCTTCAAGAAGTTTTAATATCTTCTGACATTACCAGTAGGACTTTCTGAAAATAGAATGCATGCACTGCTGAAAACACGATGCACTGAACAAAGCATAGCTCTGCTAACATAAACACTGTCATGAATTAAATACAGAAGGACACAGTTATTAGTCAATGCATATATTAAAACAGATGAACAGGATTAACGTAATCAAAGTGCACTATCTTCTATGCCATTTGTTAAAATATGTCATATTTTAAATATATATCTTTTAGATCTCCACTCAGCATCAGGGACTTGGTCTCCTTGACTTGCATTCTTAATATGTGGTTGCAAAATCAGATGTAAAAGAGCAGTATGAGGCTCTTATATTTCATTCCACTTATTTAGTTCCCATACAGGAGAAAACTGACCAGACTGACTTAGATACACTTTGCCCCTCTTCTATGACTGTTATGATTTAACTGAATCATTGCACAAGTCCATTAGTACAGATTTAGGGAGTTCTTCTGCAGTATTGGTGTCTTGTGTTGAAATAAAGAACTGAGCACTGCAAGCTTCATGGGGAGGGGTGCCTAATGACTATCACTCTTTCACCTAGTAGAGCCTGAGGGCTGATACTGTGCAGGAACAGGATTCAAAGCTGTTGTGGCAAGAAAAATTACCCTGATCAAAGCATCCATGGATGGGGTCAGCATTCGGAATTGGGATTAGGAAGGTTGAATCGTATATTGTGCATCCCACTGACAGCAAGATTTGGGTATAATAAGAACATTTCTCCCCAGTGAAAATAAAGGAATAGACAAGGATTGAATCTTCAGAGCCTGACATCCTGCCATCAAGATGTATTTCCCATCCATCACACTTAGGCAAGATCTCACCTAAATAGGTTATATGGAGGATATATCACTGGTTGAGTACATCAGATCAGACAACAGACAAAATGTCAGAGAAAAATGGCTCCAGATGTTAGGTGCCTGATCACCACTGACCTCAATTTTCCCAATTTACCATGTAGTTAAGGTGCTGCATCAACTGTCACCACTTAGCTGTGTTCACAGCCACTCTCCTACCTTCTTCCAGTCTTGCCCACCTGTCTCAGACCTTTTCTCCTACAATCCATGTATCTGTTGTCTGTATGGCCTCATCTCCAATTGCCTTCTTCCTGACTCCCAAATCTACCTTATAAACTGTCTTCTGCTTTCTTGCATACATGGATGAACCACTGTAATCAATTCTGCATGGCATTCTGTGTACTTGAGACGACATACTGTAGGTTCTGCTCTGATGTCCTCATTTCTATGTCTGTTCCACAGCATGCACCTACTACCCATCTCAGGTATTTCATCTCCCTCACTGCATGAATAATGCTGTCTCTGAGGTCAAGAGAATCTTCCTAGGTGTTCTAATCACACTAGTCCTCTTCAGAATAGAAAGAGTCAAAGCCAATCCTGTCCCATAATCATCTTTATCAACTAAACAACTCATGAAACAAAGAGACAAACCCTGGATGATCAGGACAAAAAAAGTGAAACAGCTCCCATGTTACTTGCATATAGACAGCTAAAAAATGTAACAAAACAACTCGTCACAAAAGATAAGAAAGCCTATTACTCAATCAATCAAAAGATACAACCTAATAATCCAAGAATGTTCTGGGCCTCAGTCAATAAAATGTTAAATCCAGGACAGGCTACACAGCCAACAACAAATGCACAGAAAGACAATGATGCAACAGCCGACCAATTCAATGCCCATACAGCACAGTCATTGACCAGCCAGGTGACTAATAAAACTCTTGATGTCTCTACTTTATCAAATGACCTCCTTCAGTGTTTCTGTTTTCAAACAGTTCCCACAGATACCATCAAAAAACATCTCAAAAACTCAAAGCCTGGTACAAGCCCCTGACAATCTACCTGGTGAATATCTTAAAATAGCAACTGTGGCTGCTGTATATCCAGTCTCAGATTTTATAAATCTATCCATATCTGAAAATATAGTCCCCGTGCTGTGGAATAATTTTGCAGAAGATACTGCTGCTCTGGAACAGACTTCCCCAACCCAATAAAACAAAGTTCATCCTTGATCATATTCATGTGCATCTTGGATCTACAGATGGGGAGCAAAATTTACCCCAGGACTGCCCCCTGTACTAAGGGACAGATGCAGTTTCTAAAGGCTTTATCCCATGTCTTCTCAAATTATCTATAATCTGATCCCAAAACAATGGTAGCAAGGCAGAGTGTGATAAAATGGAGGAGACAATTTAAAATCTGAAACCTGCATTTAACACATCCATTAAGCACGTTCATCCTTTTCTTCATAGGACTTCATTAGAATAAACAGTGTTATGTACACCATAAATTCAAATAGTAACCTCAATTAACAAAACTCATCCCTAATTATGATGTCCAAAACTTTTAAAGGAACGTAACACTTCATAACAAAATACTTCAGATAAAAAAGGTAAAAAATAGACATTAATATTTAGAATAAAATATGTTAAAAACATTTTTCATTCTCACTTTAAAAATCAACCTAAATTAAGAAGAACCATAAGTTAAAAAAAATGGTCACGTATATGTACAAAGTTCTCCAATTACAACCATCTATTACATTCAGGGGATTCAGAAATATCCTATCACTATAATTCTGATGTCCTTTTTTCAGCACTGGTTTTATAGAAATATAGTCATTCAGTCCTAGATAAGTAAAGACGTTGAACCTAAACTGCCACACCAGTTCTTTATAAAACAAGTAAGTCTCCCAGTCTCCACCCCTGGGGTCTTTTTCAACATTTTCCAAAATACAAAATAAAAACTTATTATGGGAAACTTTAAGCACTGAGTGTTTAAAAAAGGCATTATTATGGTTCTTAGTTTTTATACTATAGTTTTGTTCATAAATTCTTTTTGGAGGGTCCTTTCAGTTTTTCAGATATAAAAACATTCACATTTCTTTACAACTTGCTAAGTAAATAATCCCTCTATTATGACAGTTTCCCTTCTTTAACCGAACTTTACTTTGAACTGCAGACTGGGAAAATTAATTGCTGAAAAAAAGAGCATCAAAATTATAGTGATAGGCAGAAAGTGTACAGCGAAACCAGGAAGACATAGAAACAGTATTGTAAATATGCAACATCTTCCATCCTCATCTGAGGCCCAAGGTAAGTGTGGAACCTGTTTGAACAAAATAAATAAATAACTGCTTAGCGCCACGTGCAAGAAGTAAGGTGATACATCTGTCCGGTGTATATTAATGTCAGTAACACTGTATGACTGTGATGACTGCAATATACACAAATGGACTTTGCACAGACACTGTCAATCCTAAGCACCTTCCCCAACATTCCTCTTTATGAAAGGGCACCCATTCCCCCTCCCCCAAAAAATGCCTGTTTGAAGTTTGCATGTTCTCCCTGTGTCTTTGGGGGTTCCTTCCGCCTCTAAAAAATGTGCTGAGTGTTTCCATCTCAAACTCACCAATGAATGGAGCTGTGCCCTATAGGGGAAGAGTTGTATAGACCAACCTCTTTGGCCATCTACTGTGGTATGCAGCATACTCTAAATAGGACAGCATGGATTACAGACTGTTCACCACAGCAGGGCTAGCCACTTATTGGTGTAAAATGTGGCTCTAGGTGTTTCTGTCATGTTGAATAATGTCACCAAATGGGCATAGGTATTTCCTGGTGATAAGTGGATTAAGGACCAGACCTACACCAGAGACCCATGCTAATGGTGGGAGGGGTTTATGTGTCCCCACTGGACAGTGTCTGCAGCTCTGGGTCTATAAGCTACTGACTGGTTGGTGTCCAGTTGCCCAGGCTGGGTTACCTGAGGTAGCTCTGTGATCAAAAGCTGGACATAAAATCAATCAACCTTCCATGCATGGACTAAGAATTGCTACACTCAATGTAGGTTAACTGACAGAATGGAGCTTGGAAGAGGATGACATGATCGTATGGAGGAGGCTGGACATCTTTTGTATCCAGGAGACAAGATGGAAGGGCAATGCAGTGAAGCCACTTGGCTTGAGATCCAGAGTCAGCTGCTCTGGAGAGGGCAGGCTAGAAATTGAATTGTGGTGAGAGAGAGGCTTCAGAATGCAGTGAGAGATGTAATTACAATTAGTGACAGACTTGTGGCAATCAGACTCCAGTCCAATGATAGGACAGTATTCATAATCTCAGCCTATGCCCCACAAGGATGAGATAGTGAAGAGAAGAGTACATTCAGACAGCAGTTACAGGCCCTACTAGATAAAGCAGGACAACAAGAACTGGTGTTGATAATGGGTTTGCATATCAGGACAGACAGACAGAACAAGATATCAGGACTGGCTGAGTACACATGGGCAGGGTAATGGGAATAAAGAAGAAGAGGCCATCCTAGACTTCTGTCTGGTAAATGGCTTGATAGTAGCCAACACATGACTCAGAAAGAGAGACAGTCACAAGACCACATACAGGCGTGGCCAACATGCATCTCAGGTAGACTTCCTCCTAGTACTGAAAGGGCACTGGAATAGAATCAGTGATAGCAAAGTTATCCTCTGTGAAACAGTTGTTCCAGAGCATAAACTACTGATTGCCACAGTCAACTGCAAGCAGTGGTCAGAGAAAGCTCTAAGGTCAGCAAAGACTAGGCTGAAGACCTGGAAGATGGCTGAAGAGAAAACACAACAGTTCAAGAAAGTAAACAGGGCTCAAGCACCTCAAGAAGAATAGGAAAGAGGCGGAGTTGAAGAAGAATGGCAGGTCCTCAAAACAGCATGTGTCAGGACCACAGAATAGATATGTAGCCAAGTCAGGCACGGAAATAAGGAACACATGGAATGTTGGTGGTGGAATGCAAAATCCAGGAAGTTATCAAAAGAAAGGAGTGCAAGAAATGTGGGATATAGAAAAGGCAGACCAGGCTAGGAAGGAATACTGGTTGGCTAACAAAAAGGCTAAGAAAAGAGTTGCAGTAGCAAACAACAGAGCATCAAAGACACTTTAACAGCTTCTGGAAAGTGACTCAGTACATGGCACAAAGAAACTATTTCAGGTTGGAAGGCAAAGACAGAAAGATAAAGAAGATAGTCAGACACCCTTCATAAGGGATGCCAGCAAGAACCTGCTCACCAGTCCAGAAGACATCAAAGGCAGATGGAAGGAGTACTTCCAGCAGCTTCTGAATGATGAAAATCCCAACAAAAGCTATACTACCCCAGACACAGCCTACGATTTGAGAAGAAGAAGAGACTACCATAGAAGAAGTAAGAAAAACACTAAGGAAGATGAAGTCATAGAAAGCAGCAGGCTCAGATGGGGTCACAGCAGATATGTTAAAGCTGTTGGGAAGGTAGGGGAGAAATGGCTCCTGAGGGTACTCACAGCAGTGTGGAGAAAAAGGCTTACCCCAGAAGACTGGAGAACAAGCATACTTGTGGCTGTGTACAAGAACAAAGGGGACTTCCACAACTGTGGGCAGTACAGAAGTCTAAAACTCCTGTCACATTGCATGAGAGTTCTGGAGAGGGTGATTGATAAACAGATATACAGAGTAGTAAAAAGCAAGATGGAAGATGAGCAATTTGGATTCAGATCAGGATGCATCACAAATTATTCAGTGCTTGCAAGTGAGACAGATACTTGAGAAGAAACTAGAGATGAAGAAAGAGTCCAATTGGGTGTTCCTAGATTTGGGGAAAGCATATGACAAGATCCCAAGAAACCTGATTTGGGCAGTTCTGCAGTGGTTCAAAGTCCCAGAAACACTGGTAGAATTTGTGTAGACTATGTACAAGGACCCAGTAACTCAAGTACAAACAGTATTCAGTATCACAGTTGGGTTCCTAGTGGGAGTGGGTGTGCATCATGGTTCAGCTCTGAGCCTACTGCTATTCATACTAGTGATGGATTACATTAACAAACAGGTCAGAGGGGACAGATCAACAAAGCTGCTGTACGCAGAAGGATGTGGCATTACATGCAGACTCAAGCAAGAACTTCAGCAAAGGGTAGGGGAATGGAATGCAAATCTAAAGGCACATGAGATGAAACTGAGTGCACATAAGAAAGTGACAATTTCAGCAAATTGGGGAAATCAGAAGAAGCTGAGAATTGAGATAGAAAGGAAGATAGTGAAAAAGGTTAACATCTTCAATTATATAGGAGGGGTGGTTGAGGAGAAAGGAAGTCTGAATGAAGAGGTCAAAGCTAGAATCAGAGGGGCAGCAACCCATTGGCATAGAATGTCAGTTGTAGTGTATGACAGAAGAATGCCAAAAAAGCTGAAATGTAAAGCATACAAACAGTGGTACAGCCAGTACTACTGTATAGTACAGAAACCTGGAAAGTAAAGGCGGAGTAGACAAGGAAGCTAGAGGTGATGGACATGAAGTGCCTGAGAAGGGTGGTAGGATGTACACTTTGGACAGACAAAGAAATGAGGACATAAGAGAAGAAGCCAAAGTAGCTCCAATTGCAGAAAAGATAAAAGAGAACAGATTACAGTGGTTTGGGCACATGTGAGAAAAGCAGAAGACAATCTGGTAAAGAAGGTTTGGGACAGACAGGAAGAAGCAAGATGAAATGAGACCATCCAGCAAAGAGGTGGATGGATTGTTTGAGAGAAAATCTGCAACAGTCAGGAATTTGTGGCAAAAGAGGCAGGAGTGTGGCATTGAATCGAGAGAGATGGCGACAGTTAACACAACACCCTGACCCCATACAGAACATTGGGAAAAGTGAGCTGATGATGATGATGATGACTGACTGACTATTTTATGTGTACCAGTTGCCTACGTATTGATGTGAGCTGCAATTATCCTTCTTCTGTCATAAGCTGCTTGTTCCCTGCCTGTCACTCACCCTATGTATCATCTCACTTCTGTTGATTAGTGTTCCACCTCTGCATTTGCTCAATGTTGGTGTCATGCACCAACTGCAACTGAAGCTAAATGGAAGTACTCAGCTTATGGTAAAATCCTGTGAGTTTTTGCCTTCAACTGCATTGCTGTGGTGCCCTTTCTGTTGCTATGCTTAGATATGTTTAGTCAGGCTAATCTGCTTTTCAACAAGCTGACGAGTTGAATGTGCACCTTATAGTTGTGATGAAGGTAATGAGCAGTAAGTCTCTCTTGTACAGATCTTGCATGAATGATTACACTGATAAAGAAAACGGTGACACTACACAAATATGCACAGAAAAGAAACATGAACTAATGTATTAGCATGTCTGCATTGTGTATTCCTGTCACCAGCTGTCAACTTCTTTCCACTACTTCTGTGTCATCTAATAAACTTCTTTGACTCACAGTTGTTTCCATAAGCCATGGTTCCACCAGCAATGACATGATGGTCACTTATGCATGTCATAATACACCTCTAACATACATAAAAGGATTGATTAACTGCAACTGTCATGACAAATGTGTAAATCATGACACCTGAAACATGATCATAACATGTATCTGTTCTGCATTCCTTCAGATTCACACATGGTTTTATGTGTAGAATGCTTTTTTACATGAAAGACAGCAAAGAGGATCATAGATTACTGCTAATTCCCATTCTAAATTCAACATCTCAAGATATGATTGTGTTTGGGTTAATATTATCAGCTGTGCAGTTGAATTTGGCAGCGTCATATTTCAGGCAGGGAGTAAAAAAATTACAACAAATAATTCTTTGGTTAGGTTGCACAACATCTGTATGCATGCATTACGTTTTTACAAATTATCTGGATTTCACAGTGATGCTGACTCAGTTAAGGCAGTCTGTTACTGCATGTCTGCACACAAATGGATATGCTTGCAACTGTGTTACAATGCAGGGTAGCCTATTCACATATAACACATCAGTGTTATTCTGCAGTGAATGTCCTATTTAGGACACTTTAGAACACTTTAGGAACTGTTTGTATTATCAATGTACATTGTGCAAGCATGAGACAAGACAAGTGTGCAATCACCCTGGAATGAACTGGCAGGAATGCTTCACTGATAATTCACTGGTTTACAACTGTGATTGGCATTGGCATCCAATACTGTAAACCGGTACATGTCCTTTACATTAACACAATGTACATGAAGGGCTGTACATAAATTGAACTAGAGAAGTATGCCATTATATGGGACAATCACAGTACTGCTAAATTGACCTATCCACACATATGCATTTTTCCCCAAAAACCTGTGATGTACAATACCAGCTGTTCCAAACAGTGAATTTTTACTAATTACAAATGTGCTTTTTCACATCATTAAAGTAAGACTTCTCCTGTGGCAATTGCAAGTAATACTGTGTTCTCCAGATTGTGTAACTAACTGTGTGTGTGTGTGTGTGTGTGTGTGTGTGTGTGTGTGTGTGTGTGTGTGTGTGTGTGACTGTGTGTCTCTTGGAGGTGTACTGACAGGTAAGCAATGCTTCATTTTCAAATCTGCTGTATCCACTTCCACTGAGGATACATTTAACTTTGTGCAGAACTCCCGCTACACATTATCCCATTTTTAACTCAAACATCCTCTCTACAACACACTGATGAGGTTATCTTGTCAAAAGTGCGCTCTCTCTCCTTTTTAAGAGTCAAACTTTTGCAGCTCTTGCAGATAATACTGTGTTCTCTAAATTGTGTAAATAGATAGGTAGAAGGTTCAGTTCCCACAATGGGGGAATTCTTTGTGCGGCTGCAATATCAGATACATATAGCTTTCTGAACAGACATGCTGTATCATCTTCTGATCAGAGGGAAAATTTAACCTGTGTGAGTATTTCACCATCCCCTTATCCCAGGTTTACCATAAACATCTGCTCTGCAACACACCGATGTGGTCATCCTGTCAAAACTATACTTTCTCCTTTTAAGAATCAGACTTCTGTGGTGCTTGCAGCTAATACTGTGTTTTCTAGAGTGTGTAACAGGTTAGTTAGGTAGTTCAAATCTGACAGTGGTAAACGTGGGTGTCTGTGTAGTTTTAGTGCTAAGGAATTAAACCTTCAACAACAGATGTGCTCCATCCACTCCCATTCAGAGGAAAACTCTAACTTTGGACACAGCTCCTTCTGTAGTTTATTCCATTTTAACATAAACTTCTTACCTGCAATACAGTGATGAGATCATCCTGAGAAATGCACACTCTCTACCTTTAAGAGTCAAACTTGTCGTGTGACACTTGCGGAAAATACTGTGCTATCAACATTGTATGACTAGATGGGTAGGAGGTTTGAATTTCACATTGAATAACTTGTCTGTGTGGCTTCTATGTCAGTTATGTATAACTTCCTAAATAGTTGTATTGTACTCAATGGAAGATTGTAATATGGAAGAGGATGCCCCCATCCTCATTATCCCACTTTTACCACAAACATCTCCCCATCCCACGAATGTGGTCAGCATGTCAAAATTGCACACAGTACCCTTATAACTCACAGTTCTCCTGTGGCACTTCCAGCTAATTCTGTGGTGTATAGATTATGTAAATTCAAATCCAACATTGGATAAATTATGTCAGTGTGTGTACTGTTGTGTACAGTTTTGTCTATGACAACACCCCTTATGTAAAATTCCACTTAAGTGACGTATTTTGACTGAAAGGGGGATTACCCTATATATATGTATTACACCCAGGCAATAACCATTCTTGGAAATACAATGCTTACATCATACTATCAAGAAGCAAACCAAATCAGCTTGGGTATATGAGTTACTCTGTGGTGCTGGCTGTTGATACTGTGCTCTCTAGATAAGTATAGATGGGGGCATTTTGAATCTAGCAATGATGGACATAGATGTTCATCTGTCATGCTGTATGAAGAAGGCCTGTAATGCATGCAGTATGTGTAGCTCTTTAGTGCTCCTGTGCACTTTAATCACCTTCATACATTTTTAGAAGGACATCAACATATGACAGAATGATGATATCCTCCATTCAGGTGTCTGTTTTTAAGTTATCTACATGAGTAAACAGTTGCAAATAGGATTACTTATTATTACCATCAAATTAAAAAAACAGCATCTTGTATGGCTTGCACAATTTAAGCAGTGTTGTGTACCTGTGATGTTAGGTAGTCTGTTCAAATCCAACCATGACTCTTTACACTCACTTGTGTCACTATATCAGTGAATGTGCAGGTAGGTAACAATGTTGTCAGCTAGCTATCTGCTGTATATATATATATATATATATATATATATATATATATATATATATATATATATATATGCATGGGCATTCTTATTACAATGATTTCTGCTAATTTGTCACACTAAAATACCTTCTTTGATTATAATGATTCACACGGAAATACTTTCTTTGATGATGATTTCATGAGATGACATTTGTCTTTCCCATGAAAACTGCTAAGGCTTTTCCTGTGGCATGAGGACATGCGACTGTGTATGCTTGTGCCTTGATAAGGCATGTGTTCAAATCTGCGATTATCTGCACATTATATCTGATTGCCATTCTCCCATCACTGTGATGACTGTATTAAATATCTTATATGTTGGGGTATGTTTAGCAGCAGGCAATGTGTGAGAAACACACATATAGCAACACTATTTAAAAAAAATGAAAGGCACACATCTCCTGTGCAGCAATAACATGATGTCATGGCTTCAAAGACCAAAATATCTCACACTTGTAGCAGCAGTATCACCTCTGCTCATTCATTCTTTCCAAAATTATGTAGCTTCTGGCATCAAGTAGTCAGGTTTTCAAACCTCACATTGGCTGATTGTAAGTACATGTCCTAATGCTGTTATGCATGAATGACATTGACAAGCATTATAATGTCAAAAGTCAAACAAACAAATTATGTAAGAAAACACAAAAAAGGCTGACACCGTTGGTTCCTTAAAAAACTTTGTTAGTGCTTTTGTCAAGATACAATACACTTAACTTCTTCAGACAATTGATAAAACATTCAAAACTGTTTAAAAAGACATTTCCTAGTCACATGATCCAAGAAACATCACATGATAGCCCATTTCTAATTGTATCATCCCCTTAGACTCTTGAACATTATTTTTCAAATACCATGAAACTAAATGTTGGACATAAAATATTCTTATATATACATACATTTTACTACATTTATATACACATTTACATATATATGCCTAACTATTCATTTTAGATAATTACTTGAATTAAATTACACATATAGCACAACTTGTATTCGTCACCAATAGTAAACCATCAAGGGATTTCAAAACTGTGGGTTGCATTGAACACTAATCCATCCTACATGTTAACATTGTTAATTCATCTTTTGAGGCTATCTAATTTTAAAACACATGCCAAAGAGCACACATCATTTAGCCCTGGTCTCATATAAGCCACAGTCCTTAGTTGCCAGATTAATTCATTTTCTTTGAGTTTTAGTTGCAATGCACCACCCCTAATGTCAAAATCCACTTGGTCAATTACTCTAAATCTAAAAAAATGTCCTGGATGATTTGTCACATGTCTAGCCAAGTCATTCTCCATTTTGGTTTTCCTAATATTGTATACATGCTTGTATACTCTCTCTCTGCAGAATCTGTTTGATATATTCAGCATCTACATTAAACATCTGCATTAAACATGGTTATAAATGCATGGTGGTAATCAACTGACATGCTATCCTCTCTGCCTATATGTGATCCTTGACCTTCCTAACCCCCCACCCCCCCACGTAGGATCCCCTGTCATTAGAATTGGTTTAAAATGACCATTTACTCTTTTGTTTTGGACTTCACAACTACCTCACAGTGCTTGCCACAAAAATTTCCATAATATTTGGAGTACCGAAAATTCACAAATCTTTAGCAAACCAACCTATCGGCCCAATCATGGACAGTCGAGATTCAATGACTTACGCACTAGCAAAATATGTGGATGGGTTGTTAAAGAAATATGTGCAAAAGGAACCATTCATATGCAAGGATTTTTGGTCCTTCCTAGAAGCCGTCAACAAACTGACTTTCCAGCCAGATTACCATTTTGCCACAATAGATGTAAAAAATCTATATACAGTCATCTCCCGTGACATGTGTATTGAATGGCTTAGTCTTTTATTGTTGAAAAGGGGTGCATCTGCTTCAGAAATAGCCCTAATTGCAGAACTGTTAGACACAATTTTAATTTCTTCTTATTCAAAAAGCAGTACTACTTACAAAATACAGGAGTAGCAATGGGGTCTCCTGTTGGCGGAAGCTTCGCCAGTTTGGTCATAGCCTACTGGGAGGACCAATTTGTGTATAGTACAATGAACAACTACAAGGAAGAGATCTAATACTACACCAGATTTTTAGACAACATCTTTCTGATTTTTATGGGCTGACAGGACACCTTTGAGGAGTTCATGATGTATTGTAATAATACTACTGATTTTGTAGTATTTACCCATGCATTCCATACCCACAAAATATCGTTTTTAAACATTGAATTGAGAAATGACTACATAAATTAGTGTTACTTAGTTAAAATCCATCAGAAGGAAACCTATTCAAACTCCTTTCTCCATTACAGTAGTGCCCATTAAAAACATCAAAAAAGATCTGTAGTCAAAGGACAATTGGTCAGGGCTGCAAGGATGTGTACTACAGTACTGGATTTCAAGGAGGAATGTCAATTTCTACTACAAATGTTTCTAAGCAGGGGGTATCCACCCAATTTGTTAACCAACCTAGTAGAAGAAGTTCAAAGCAAAAGAGTAAATGGTCATTTTAAAGCAATTCTAACGACAGGGGATCCTACAGGGGGTGAGGAAGGTCAAGGGTCACATATAGGCAGAGAGAATAGCATGTCAGTTGATTACAGCCATGCATTTATAACCATGTTTAATGCAGATGCTGAATATATCAAACAGATTCTGCAGGAAAACTGGAGTATTTTTCTTGTGGAAGAACAGCTCGGGAAATTGGGACAGGGGTCCAGAGTGGTGTATAAGAGGGGCAACAATTCGAAGAGTTTGCTAGAATCACAACCACGAAAACTAGTATGTGCCCCTGGTATGTGCAAATGTGAAGCCTGTGCCTACTGTAGGTTTATGCAAACAGGAAATAGGTTTAGTATTTCAGGGAATAATTTCATGAGTAAAGCTATGTACAAGTGCAATTCGATCAGGGTAGTATATCTTGCCTCATGCCAGTCTTGTGCAGCTTTTTATATCGGCAAGACTAAGCGGAAATAAAGAGAGAGATCCCGAGCATGTATACAGTATTAGGAAAGCCAAGATGGAGAATGCCTTGGCTAGACACATGACAAATCATCCAGGACATTGTTTTTACATTTAGAGTAATTGACCAAGTGGATTTTTACATTAGGGGTTGTGCATTGGTACTAAAACTCGAAGAAAAGGAATTAATCTGGCAACTAAGGACTGGGGCTTATATGAGGCCAGGGCTAAATGATGTTCTTGCTCTTTGGCATGTGTTTTAAAATTAAATAGCCTCAAAAGATGAATTAACAATGTTAATATGTAGGATGGATTAGTATTCAATGCAACCCACAGTTTTGAAATCTATTGATGGTTTACTATTGGTGACGAATACAAGTTGTGCTGTATGTGCAATTTAATTCAAATAAATATCTAATATGAATAGTTAGGAGTATATACGTAAATGTATATGTAAATGTAGTAAAATGTATGTATATATAAGAATATTTTATGTCCAATATTTAGTTTCATGGTATTTGAAAAATAATGTTCAGGAGTCCAAGGGGACAATGCAATTAGAAAAGAGCTATCATGTGATGTTTCTTGGATCATGTGACTAGGAAATGTCTTTTTAAACAGTCCTGAATGTTTTATCAATTGCCTGAATAAGTTAAGTGCATTGTATCTTGACAAAAGCACTAACAAAGTTGTTTAAGGAACCAACGGTGTCAGCCTTTTTTGTGTTTTCTTACATAGTTTGTTTGTTTGGCTTTTGGCTTTTTGCTGGTCTAGTTTTGGCATGACGACCAGAGAGTGTTCCATCAATCTAAATGGCTCCAGTGGTTTATTGCTCTCCCCGGGAGCGGGAACAACCAGGGAGCAGGAGGATTGGAAATAAGCCGATTGACTCTTTTTGTCAATGAATAAACAAAAAAAGTGGATGTCTTAATGGAATTGGTGCAAGGTGAACGGAGCCCAAGTCCCCGAGAGCAGAGGGTTTCTCAGGAGATGAACCGAAACCACTCTAGCCCAATTCTGTCTACAAGGACAACAACTGAAGATCCACCTCAGCAAATTATAAGTAACTCAAACAGAAATGCAACCGATTTTCCACCACCTGTGAAGCTAAATGACTGGCTACAATCAGGTGTGTTTCTGCTTAATGGGATGAACCAAATCACAAACCACAACAGTTCTGCAAGTAGATGCAGTATTGTGGAGAAATTAAAAATGTTGGACTACAAATCATTTAAATTAAAAAAAAATTACAACTAGAAATTTTCTGTTTTAGAGAATGTATAAAACGGCGACAAGTCCCCAAGGGATTGCGAGCTTGGCGCTATCCAACCGGACTTGTACCCAATTCTACATTTCATAGAGAACTCTTGAATTTATTTGACAAGCAAGGTATTGAATTCTTGCAAATACTAGTAAAGCACTATCAACTGATGGTGGACTTGCTCACTACTGAAATAAAAGAGGTGGACAACACCATGAAAACTGATTCCGATTTCACCCGCTATCAGTTTGAATATAAACGTTTTTTACTAGTATCGATCAACAAATTGAAAAATTAAACATCCTCAAAGTTAAGAAGGTAAACCATGATGAGGAAGATTACAAGAAAGGGACAGTTTATCCTGAGCCTCCCTTGTCCCAACAATGGAACTTGCGTGGTACAGGAAATACCAACTTTACAAATCCCTTTCACCAAGACGACATAGGCTCAACACAAGTAAACTCAGACAATCGCCCCCTCTTTACAGAGCAGCGAGAACAACTAAATATAGACGAGAGCCACGCTGGTGAAAATATATCTAATGGAGGGGAAATACGGAGAAGTCAGCGATTAATGAATTGAGCAGGTGACTCTCAACCACCTGTGGCCATGACTTCCATTATCCAGGTAAACACAGGAAATTTTCAGCAAGGACAGAACCGGAATCGCGGAACCCGGAATCAGAACAAGGGCCACAACACATGGAGAGTGAACAACAAGCAGTGTGGCTGCAGGAGGTAACTTTTGAAAATTTAAAAAATCTTGAAGTACTAAATGCGGCTAATTTAAACTTGGCCCATGACATTGTCGAACTGTGTGAACATAATACCAGTAGATAGCCTTTGGTTATTACTAACACAGAGGGTGATTATAAGATTTTCAATTACTCTGATTACCAAGTCGAACCTAACTTAGTCAATGTCCTTTCTAAAGGACTTACATTTGTTCCAACAAGGAAGATGGACTTGTGTAGGGTATTCATTGATCTTAAACTGTACCTACGTAAATTAAATTTAAATATATTATTAATCAACAGTATGGGTACTGATGTGGAATACAGAATCCCTTGTGTATATAATCCATCATTACACCCAGTTTTGGATGTATTCAAAAAGATGTGTGAGATAGACTTGAGAAATCTGGCATGTAATAAATTGAATGTACATAAATGTTTATATAACGTGAGTAGTTACATAAGAAATCTAACAAGAGATGAATGGGTATTATTGGAGGATTTAAGGAAAGCTGATATCAGAGTCGCTAAAGCAGACAAAGAAGGTGGATTAGTATTCTTTAATTCAGTGAATTATATATGCAGAATGGAAAGTATGTTAAATTCAAATACATACACCCAGGCCTCCTTAAATGAAGTAAACCAGACATATAAACGTATAAAGGTATTTATCAATGATTTATTTATTGAGAGCAGAATTGATCTAAGTATCTTCAACTACCTCACAATGCTTCACCCCAAAAATTCCCATAATATTTGGAGTACAAAAAATTCACAAATCTTTAGCAAACCCACCTCTCTGCCCAATCGTGGATGGTCGTGATTCAATGACTTACGCACTAGCGAAATATGTGGATGGGTTGTTAAAGAAATATGTGCAAAAGGAACCATTCATATGCAAGGATTCTTGGTCCTTCCTAGAAGCCGTCAACAAATTGACTTTCCAGCCAGATTACCATTTTGCCACAATAGATGTAAAAGATCTATATACAGTCATCCCCCGTGACATGGGTATTGAATGGCTTAGTCTTTTATTGGTGAAAAGGGGTGTATCTGCTTCCAAAATAGCCTTAATTGCAGAACTGTTAGACACAATTTTGTCTAACAATTTCTTCTTATTCAATGCGCAGAACTACTTACAAAAATACAGGAGTAGCAATGGGGTCTCCTGCTGGCGGAAGCTTCGCCAATTTGGTCATGGCCTACTGGGAGGACCAATTTGTGTATAATACAACGAACAGCTACAAGGAAGCGATCTACTACTATACAAGATTTTTAGACTACATCTTTCTGATTTTTAAGGGTGGACAGGACACCTTTGAGTAGTTAATGGTGTATTGTAATAATACTACTGATTTTGTAGTATTTACCCATGCATTCCATACCCAAAAAATATTGTTCTTAGACATAGAATTGAGAAAGGACTATGTAAATAAATGTTATTTAGCTAAAATCCATTGAAAGGAATCCTATTCAAACTCCTTTCTCCATTACAGTAGTGCCCATCCAAAACATCTAAAAAGATCTGCAGTCAAAGGACAATTGGTCAGGGATGCAAGGATGTGTACTACAGTACTGGATTTCTAGGAGGAATGTCAATTTCTAGTACAAATGTTTCTAAGCAGGGGGTATCCACCCCATTTGTTTACCAACCTAGTAGAAGAAGTCCAAAACAAAAGAGTAAATGGTCATTTTAAAGCAATTCTAACAAAAGGGGATCCTACGGGGGTGAGGAAGGTCAAGGATCACATATAGGCAGAGAGAATAGCATGTCAGTTGATTATGGCCATGCATTTATGACCATTTTTAATGCAGATGCTGAATTTATCAAACAGATTCTGCAGAAAAACTGGAGTATTTTTCTTGTGGATGAACATCTTGGGAAATTGGGACAGGGTCACAGTGTGGTGTATAAGAGGGGCAACAATTTGAAGAGTTTGCTAGAATCACAACCACGAAAACTAGTATGTGCCCCTGCTATGTACAAATGTGAAGCCTGTGCCTATTGTACGTTTATGCAAACAGGAAATTGGTTTAGTATTTCAGGGAATAATTTCATGAGTAAAGCTAGATACAATTGCAATTCCATCAGGGTAGTGTATCTTGCCTCATGCCAGTCTTGCACAGGTTTTTATATCGGCAAGACTGAGTGGAAATTAAGAGAGAGAGTATACGAGCACGTATACAATATTAGGAAAGCCAAGGTGGAGAATGCTTTGGCTAGACACGTGACAAATCATCCAGGACATTTTTTTACATTTAGAGTAACTGACCAAGTGGATTTTGGCATTAGGGGTGGTGCATTGGGACTAAAACTTGAAGGAAAGGAATTAACCTGGCAACTAAGGACTGGGGCTTATATGAGGCCAGGGCTAAATGATGTATGCTCTTTGGTTTGTGTTTTAAAATTAAATAGCCTCAAAAGATGAATTAGCAATGTTAATATGTAGGATGGATTAGTATTCAATGCAACCCACAGTTTTGAAATCCATTGAATACAAGTTGTGCTATATGTGTAATTTAATTCAAGTAAATATCTAATACGAATAGTTAGGAGTATATATGTAAATGTATATATAAATGTAGTAAAATGTATGTATATATAAGAATATTTTATGTCCAGCATTTAGTTTCATGGCATTTGAAAAATAATGTTCATGAGTCTAAGGGGATGATACAATTAGGAATGGGCTATTATGTGATGTTTCTTGGATCATGTGACTAGGAAATGTCTTTTTAAACAGTCTTGAATGTTTTACCAATTGTTTGAAGAAGTTAAGTGTATTGTATCTTGACAAAAATGCTAACAAAGTCCTTTAAGGAACCAACTGTGTCAGCCTTTTTTGTGTTTTCAAGCATTATAATGTGTGCAATTACAGTAAAAGTAAACTCCCCCAGCCTTTTTATCTCATACAAATTGCAACACAATTATACAATATAATGATTTCACATAGGTAGAGTTTCACTACCTTGTGAAGACTTCCAGTGTGGCTATTGTGATTCATGCAAGTTTGTAGTCAGTGGGCTCATATATCTTACTGGTTAATTCCAAGCAAGTATAACATTCTATGAATGCACTGGCATTACACAAACAACACTGCATGAAGTTATTATTCTCAATTTTTATTTATTAATGCAACTAATATATGTGTTTGTGTTGTTTGCATACTATCACTGTAATGTCTTGTGAGCATACCCATTATAATCCTGTATTACATGAGCTCCATTTACAAATGGAGACCTTGAAGCCTTGCATTGCCATCAGATCTGTGTTGTCATTTGTCAGATTGCTTTTGTATTACTATTAGTGATACACTTGTATATTTATTTATCATTTGTTAACCCACTAAGCTAGTAACCTCTTTTCAGGGGAGACACAAGGAGGCATTTTTGCTGTGAGAGGAAGTATGGTCAGGGCATCAGGGTACTCTTTTCAGTAGGTGCTAAGGGATCTTTACATTCATCTGAGCTACCAACAGCTGAAGCACATGAGGCTTTGTCTCATCCAAAGGACAACACACTCAGAAGTGGAGCACCATCCCCTTATGCTGCACTGCAGTGTCAGTAATTGATCTACTTGGTGTGGGAGTAGAACACACAGCCTTCTGCACCAAAGGTGAGTTTGCTACTTGCACCACTGAAACTGCATAAGCATAATATTAACATTTTATAAGTCTAAGACACGAGTCAATGTAATATATCCGCCCCATCTCTGGTTGTCCGATGGCAAATTTTAAAACAGGTCCCTTTCAGCTGTGCACAACACAGCTGCTGCACAGTTCATGCCTTATTATATACAACTGGTTATCACACATACATTCCCTGCATATACAGTACATGTCTTATTCAATAACTGTATTGTATGCTAATAGCCTTTTATATAGCCACAGTCCTTGCTAACTAGTATTTCAACTTGGCATGTTATCAGCATTAATTTCACATTTACTCCTCTTTGTTACAGTTTTGCATTGTGTCCCTCTCATGTCCCTCTCACACCCAATTTTAGTATGTCTGTTTTTAAGTTATTTACATGGGTAAACAGTTACAAATAGGATTATTTATTATTATCATCAATATGGACGTCTTCCTATGGAAAAATGTTTCATTCTGGCATCATCACATTTGAATACATTACCTGAGTAAATTTTTCCATTTATTCTTATTTCATAGTTATCCCTGCACTATTGACATTATATTCTATGTAAAATATCCCAGTTACACATCCCCTGCATCTACATGCTTAAAGGTCACTTACTTTTACTTAATATATGCTGTCCACTAGTGCTCAGATAATACATTTAACTGCACACAAGCATTTTTGTTTACATTGTGTGCTCATGCTTCCAGCACTGTTGACTACCAAACTGTGTCTGGCCACAAAACAGTGCTTGAAGTCATGTAAATGTGATGGGCGACATTCATATTCAACAAGTGTTGTGGCTCAATACGCTAAAGTACTACAATAGAGTAGGCCTCATGAAAAGCCTATATCATCATTAATGAATACCAACAACAGTCATTGCCTTCACACAGTAGGAGAACCACTGCAGATATAGATGCTTTAGTTTTTTTATTTAATATTTGTTTACCTGGAAAGTCTAACTGGGATAGAGCCCATTTTCAGTGGAGGGCAAGGGAGAAATGCTCCAGACACGTGTCTTTTGAATGTGGGAGGAAACCAAAGCACCATGAGGAAAGCCACGAGAACACAGGGAGGATAAGCAGACTCCACACAGAAGGCAACCCAGCCGAGAATCGAACTGGATAACCTCTTGCTTGCTAGGTAGGCAGGCATGTATCTTCTATCATGCTGCCTCATATTCCTCAGCAAAATGCCTGAGATCAACTACTGAAGGGACTAGAACAGGAAATGATGTGATGAATGCCCCTGGCATTAGGACTGCTAAGTGCGGTATATGTGGTTCAGCAACTTTAGGCTTTCTCTATAACTGGAGAATGTTTCTTCCTCAAATCCCATAGCTTCATGAAGAAAACTTATCAGACTATCATATGAAAGAGAAAAGCCTCTACAAACATGAATAGTAAGATGACATCATTTGACACCTGGAAATCATCTTCTGGCTATGATGCAGCATTTAATACCACAGAGTTCTGGAAAGACTAAGGAATCTGTAATGCACTAATAGCACTGGTGGGGCAACTACAGTCAGTAACACCATAGCAGGAGACATAGGAAGTATAGCAGACAAATCTCTGGGGATGATGGCATTAGGCTGCCACAGGACTGATGGTGGAATAAAGCCTTCCTGTTTACCATGAGCAACATTTTTAGCTACTAGTTTCTTATCCTTTTCCTTCTGAAGGCACACATTTACAAAAGAAGACCGCTGGTCAAAAACGGGAGGTCACCCCTCTTAAGGAAGGAGTTTTTTTTTTTTTATACACTGAAGCTTCAGAGTAAGGTATTTTTATTAGATGAAGCACAGAGCTTGCATGCCAGAACTTTATGACATGTACCAAAGTAGAACATGTTACAAAGGTAAAAGTGTTTCAGTGTGGTATATGTCAGCTACATGGTCACTTGTCGGTGACCTTTCCAAGGGACAGCATCCTCAGAGAGATTGCCAAATCACAGTAAAAAAAATGTCTAAACATTTACAAAGAATAGTACAACACATTTTATACAGTAAAAAAAAAAATCCCAAAAGGGTACTTATCAAACTTCTGGATGTTGTCTGGATGGTATCAAGAAAAAAATTTCCTATTGTTTTTGTGGCACCAAAGACATAGAAATGATGAAGATATCCCTCTCTCCTCTTATGCCATACATCCTACAGATGCTTGTGAAGTGGGAGAGAATGACCCTATGGAGAGCATATCTAAAAGCTCTTGAATTTTCTACCTCACTGAAATACTGCCAAAGTACAGCCATTCCCTTATTTTACTACATCCTGAATTGCTATGGCATTACTTTAATTATTGTATTCTTTACTGTGTGCAGAATTCTAATGTATTCTCTTATCATTACGTCTGTTTTGCAGTTTTATATGTTCTGCTCTTCTGATTTTATGACTATAGATGGGATTCAGATTTGCTTACCATGAGAAGAAAGCCTCAATAGGAGTATTTTCCCTTTTATAGGTTCGTAGATTCATAGGTTCATAGATTGGTACTAGACTAACTGCCCTTGTGGGCCATTTTAAGCCTAGAGAATCAAACCCTGAACATTGTGTCTGTAAGGTAAACACCTTAACCATTATGCCAGCCTCCCACCCACCATGGTAAGCCTTTCTGATTCATTGATTGCCTTACAGCTGAGATTTCCAACCAGTCAGAGCCTCAGCACAGAGGGCAGTCTCACAGGTAGAACTGTGGGTTAATTGTCCCTCCAGGGAAATAGCTAATGCTGATTGGCCATGTGGTCCTTCCCTTGATGAAATGCCAACAGCTCCCAATTTATGCTGTGAAGTGATTAAGTGTTTCACTCAGCTGCAAAAGTTTTAACTGTTCATAGGTTTATAGGTTCATAGGTAGGTACTAGGCTATTGGCCCAAGGGCCTAAGTAAGCCTAGCCAACAAGGTTCCCTGGCTTACGCTACCCAAGAAAGTTCATTTCCTGTGCCCCTGTCGAGCAGAGCCACAGAAGTGATCCCCGGGTGTATTTCCTATTTCCCATCCACTCATCAAGATTTTTCTTGAAGAGTGCTAATGACGAACTTTGATTGACATAGATGGGTAGCTTGTTCCAGAGTATAAGAAGCCTCTGAGACAGGAATCTATCCCCCCAGCATGTCCTGTTTATTGTGGTGACAAGGTTTAGGTCCCTAGAGCGTGTAGCTCAGAGGGATTGGGATTTCTTTAGGTGTAGCATGTCCAACAGCTCTGGGTTTAACATAGCTTTATATGTTAGGCAGAGATCTCCTCGGAGTAGGCGATATGCTACAGAGTAAAGCTGGAGTTTTTTGAGATGGTCAGTGTAGGGTATCTGTTTGAGGCCAGTAATCCTCTTTGTGAGGTACTTCTGTGGCCTTTCCAGCTGCTGAAGATGCCTTGTGAGGTACATTCCAAAAGGGGCGTTGTACTCTATAATGGGTCTAATGAGTGCTGAGTAGAGGGGAACAATGACCTCTTTTTTGCTGGATGAGAGCCCTTTTGTGATGAGGTGTGCCACACAGAAGGATTTCCTGACTACTGTGGCGATGTGATTATCAAAGGAGAGACTACTGTCCACCTGGGTCCCAAGGTCTCTTATCGCACATTCAGAATTAAGTAGACTGCCGTTTATGTGGTAGTTCATGGGTACAGAGCTTTTACCAAAGGGGATGACAATGCACTCTTTGGCATTGAACTTAAGGCCATGCCTCTGACACCAGGTATCTGGCCCTTCTGTAGGATGTCCACATCATTTGGGGACTCAACTATGGCTCCTAGTTTGCAGTCATCTGTGAACTTCGTTAGCCAGAGGCCTTCTGAATTAGCCTGTACTTCAGAGAAGTAGATACCAAACAGGAGAGGTCCCAGGACTGAACCCTGTGGTACTCCACTTGTCACTGGTTTGAAGTCAGATTTGGAGTCTGCAACTTTTAGTGTGGGTTCTCTCAGTGAGTCAGTTGGCAACCCATCTTGTGATGTAGGGATTTATACCTAATTTAGTGAGTTTAACTATAATTCCAGAATGGGGGATAGTGTCAAAAGCCTTGGCGAGGTCAAGATAGGCTGTGAGAACCACCTTACCGTCGTCTACGGCTTTTGTGACTGCCTCAAAGAAGATGATCAGGTTCAGAAGGCATGATCTGCCTTTCACAAACCTGAACTTGGTGGGGTCCAGAGTTTGGAGGTTACTGATGTCTTTGTTTATGAGTTCCTTGATGATACGTTCCATGGCATTGCAGACCAGGCTCATCAGGCTAATAGGGCGATAGTTCCCAGAATCAGTGGTGGCTCCCCTTTTGTG